>NC_064648.1:120137916-120442291 GCF_023864345.2 Schistocerca serialis cubense | reverse complement strand
TCTAAACGTTTTCAAGGACACTGCCAGTCTGACATCTGTTTTGAACTATTTTCTAGACCCTTTGCCGTGCTCCTGTGCATTGGCAAATGGAATTCATTGATCTGCAGTGTAATTCCCATTTAAAGGACAAATTTTTTTACGTAAAAACTGTCCAGAAATTTTACGAAGGTTTTCCTCGGGAAGAGTTTCCCTGTCTCCACAATGAGGCTGCAAAAGTTATATCAATGTTTGGATCGACATACATGTTAGAAAGGTTTTTTTTCGATTATGAAACTAAATAAGTAAGGATTATGTGGCAATCTAAGTGACGAAAATATGTGAAACTGTCTGCGTTTGTCCGTGTGCCGTCAGTTTGTGCCGGATATGAACTTTATTATGTCTACAGCGAACCAAAAATAATTAAATTAGTGGTGATAATTTTGTTGTATTTGTCATATGTTTTGTTGAGAATTGTAGTTATTGCAAATTCTGTACAGTTGTTCCAGATAATGAAATTTGTTTGTTTCACACGTAGTTGGAATCACTTATTCCACATCATACTGCATGCTGTAGACTACTTATAGGTCTGTTTCTATATCTCAGCTTAAATGTTGCATGAATTTCGAGTGACGATGTAAGAAGCACGATATTGGTGTAATGCAGTTTCAAACCCAGCATTATTGTTATTTTTCTGTAGGTGTACCAACAGCCAACAAAGATTCAGTATTGCTCAACACGATGTGTTGTACAGAGTTTAATATTATCATCAAATGTCGTAATATGAAACTAAGCCATATGCTAGCAGGGTGGTGTTCTGTCGCGAATAGTAGAAGATAGAATTAAAATCATGTAGGCTGTAGGCTGGAAAATTATTGCTACAGATCAAGCGAGGCGGACGTGACCAGACTATCTCATGTGTAATGTGTACTCGACTAACAAGAGCGGAGTATGCAGTATCACTTTTTCCATCAGATTAGAAATAAGCTGTTTCTCACCTTGCAGAGTCTTATTGAGAGCATTCAAGTGTGCAGTCAGATCAACTAAAAAGGTGAGGTCTGCAATCCAAGTTAGTGGCAACCCTTGGACACAGCAAACAGTGGAGAATGGCTAGTTCATCACGTAGGCATCACATGCTGCCGCGTGACTAGCCTACTCAGGGCTCAAAGTTCGGGGGTGCTAGAACCTTCTAGAACAAGTGGTGCCGGGTGCACTATCCCTATAAAAGCGGATAGCCGCTAGATCGAAGGACAGTGATGGAGTGAGGTACTTAGGACGCTGGTCCACGTTAGTATGCGTCGGGATGCTGCAAGAGTTGCAGGAGAGTATTGAGCACAGCAACAAGTAGGGACTTAGGCTGAATCGACACAGCTGACACTTAGTCTGGTGCGCTCGCTTCTGCTGTATTAGGACATAGGTTTGGGAAGTTAGGAATGGCAACTGCATAGCCAGATAGACAATCATTAGAGACTGTATATAGAATCTTATTTAAATCACAAGTGCCAGGGGTACTTCCAGGATAATCGTTCTATACATCGAGTGTTCATACATGAAAGCTTCCCTAAGATCCTATCCGAGTTCCATACTCTAGCTCACCTTGCAGCCTTCTCTACAACGGAGCAGAGAGGAGTTGGCGGCCCACACCACCGAGACCTCATGCCAAGTTAGTTCTCTGACGCGCACCAACGCAGTCCTTCCACTCCCTCTCAGGACACGTCAGTGGGACACGACCGAGGTTAGACATTTTCTGGTGCCAGGTGTGGGGTATAGGTGAGGTATCTACAGGTGAAGAAGTGACAGTATAGAGTACTGAAATAGGCAGAGGGGTGTTACGTAGCACCAGCATCACAGAACGAGAGGGTCGACACATCGCGCCGACGCAGAACGAGAGGGTCAACACATCGCGCAGCTGCGGAGCCAGAGGGTCGACGCAGCGCACCGTCGCGGGTCCAGGGGGTCGCCGCGGCATGTCTAAGCAGAAAGTGCTGATTCACGCCAACGCAGCAACAGCGTCGCATCGCGCCGCCGCCGGGGTAGAGAGGCGCCGGTCGGCGCCATCCCAGCAACTGCACCGTCTCGCACCGCGCTCATCTCGAGCGGGTCTACGCGCTGCCACCGCGACGCGCCACATTCAGCGCCAGCCAGCAGGAGTCAAGGTTAGTGGAGATGTCAACCTCCAATGAAGTAGACTCGGGCGAAGGCCCGCAGACACTCTCCAGTGGAAGCAGGCTATATTTAAGGTATAGTGAGGTTACCAAGTTGGTACCCCATAAATTTGATGGGGACAGAGAAAGATTGTCCAAATTTATTGATAATTGTGATAATGCTTACAATTTAGTGAATCCTAGTTATAAGCAAGTGTTTCTGAAGTTCATTATTGGTCAGATAACATTCAGCGCCAGCCAGCAGGAGTCAAGGTTAGTGGAGATGTCAACCTCCAATGAAGTAGACTCGGGCGAAGGCCCGCAGACACTCTCCAGTGGAAGCAGGCTATATTTAAGGTATAGTGAGGTTACCAAGTTGGTACCCCATAAATTTGATGGGGACAGAGAAAGATTGTCCAAATTTATTGATAATTGTGATAATGCTTGCAATTTAGTGAATCCTAGTTATAAGCAAGTGTTTCTGAAGTTCATTATTGGTCAGATAACGGGCTCAGCCCTCAGTAAACTATTGGTTAGAGATCATACAGAGACTTGGTCTACCGTGAGGTCTATATTGTTGGAAAATTATGAGAGCAAGTGCACAATTGACTACTATGCTTGTACTATGTTTAACACTCTAAGCGCCAAGCCCGTAAAATTTACGGGCCTGGGATCGCGCGAAAATCACCAAGCCCGTAAAATTTACGGGCCGCTACATTTAATTTCATTCAAAACACTGCAACGTTATTTCTACGGGTTTGGCCAGCGCTATACGTTTTTCAGATGTTTATTAACAAAATGCGTCCATAGATGTCACGGCAGCGCTGTAATTCATGTTAAAACTTATCTTTGCGTTCTCAGTCTGTATATCATTCAGTTGTTTGTCATCATGTTTCGGCGCGGTTTATCAGACGCAGAAATTGCGGATTTGATCAATCATAGCGACACTCTGGATAATGTAGAGAGTGATTCAGACGATTCTGAATGCAATGGTGTGTTTGAAGGTACGTATTTCCGAATTTTCCACGTAATTGTGCAGTACGCACATATCTGTTGAACATGTGTAAACGATGTATGTAGTTACACATAATGTGATATTCTTTTTAGAAGACGAGATTGATGACAGTTTGTCTTCAGATGAAGACGAGAATGATGTTGAAGGTGTTGCTTCAAATCCAGCAGCTGTGCCGTATCCGAAAGACAGTGAGTGGACTGCAGTTGACACCTACCGACCTCTGCCTGTCAACACGACACCCAGGCAGATACTAGTGGATATTGATGAGTCGAGTTCTGTACTGGATTGCAGTAAAGTGTTCCTTACTGACAGTGACGTAAATGAACTCAAGAGACAGACAAATTTGTATGCATCACAGACAATACAGAAGAAAAGAAGAGGAAATAATCTGAAGCCCCATTCAGTTTTGAGTTCGTGGAAGCCAGTGACTATAAGTGAGATGAGGCGTTTCTTGGGTATTATTTTCCACATGTGTGTTTCGAAAAAGCCAAAAATTGCGGACCATTGGAGCACTAATCCTGTTCTTAGTTGTAACTTTTGTCCCCATGTCATGAGCCGTTTGCGTTTCACTCAGATACTGTCATGCTTGCATCTTGTTGACAATTCAAATCAGAAAAAACCAGGCGAAGATGGATTTCATCCACTTTACAAAGTTTTGCCATATTATAATAATTTGAAGGAGCGATGTATCCAGGCATATCGTCCCTCAGAAAAAGTGACAATTGATGAAGGAATTTGCCCATTTCGAGGTCGTGTGAGTTTCCGTGTTTACATGCAAAATAAGCCTCATAAGTATGGACTGAAAGTATATGCTGTTGCTGAAGCCAGTAGTGGCTATGTTGTAAATTTTGAAGTTTATGCTGGTAAGCATATTGTTGACAATTCTTCGTCTGCGGTTATTTTGCGATTGTTGTCTGACAGCAGCTTGCTGAACAAAGGCCACACTGTGTATTTAGATCGATTTTATTCCAGTCCAGAGCTATTTCAGCAACTGGCAGAGAAAGGCACTGGAGCTGTTGGTACTGTGAACAAATCCAGGAAAGGATTGCCTAAAGATTTAGTATCTGCTAAGCTGAAAAAGGGCGAAATGTCTTTTCGGCGTAAAGATAATGTATTGGCAATGAAGTGGAAAGATAAGAGAGATGTGTATACATTGTCTACAAGGCATCAAGCAACATTTGGTACGCATACTAAGAGAAATGGGTCTGTAGTATTGAAACCACTTCAGGTACTTGATTACAACCTCAATAAAATTGGAGTGGATATTGGAGACCAACGCCTGCAGTACAATCCGTTCCAGCACAGAACTGTGAAATGGTGGCGAAAATTATATTTCCATTTGCTGCTTATGGGAGTATCAAATGCATTTTGGCTGTACAATGCAGTGCACAGGAAGAAAATTACAATAACAGACTTTATAACAGTGCTTGCAGTTCAGCTTGTTGAAGACGACACACTTGAATTCATTCCAAGAAATGAAGGAACTGTAGGTCGGCTAACAAAGAGACATTTTTTGCAGCACATACCTGCAACTACTAAGAAGTATGCTGCTCGTGTGTGTCACGTGTGCAGTTCCAGGAGCAAGAAACAGAGTGGCAAGGCTTCTCGCAAAGAGACACGATACGAATGTGAACAGTGTGGCGTTGCACTCTGCCTGGAACCTTGCTTTAAAATTTTCCACACTAAAAAACAATATGATTCTGTGTGAAATTTATATGTAATACTGTATACTATCAGAAACATGTAATGTAGTGCCACAATTTTGGTTAAAAATAAATCACAATTGTATTCCCTTATTCGTATGACTTTTTCTAAATTCTTAAAACATCTAAGTGATTTCTATAACTGTACCTTAAAGCTGTGCATTGTAAAGTAGTTTCTTTCACTCAGAATTAAAGTAGAAATGTGCAGCTTCAAGATGGTACCAAATTTGCCACAATCCAAACAGTAGATTTGATGCAGTAATTTTTTTAATATTGGTAAAATTGCCCGGTTTCTAGGGACGGGTGCATAAAATAGGCCTGGTACAGAGAGTGTTAATAGTAGGCAGGGAAACGGTGAAAGTGTTGCTCAATGGGGCTCTCGCGTTGATTCTATGCAGTTCCACTTTCGAGAGGCAATGAAGAGGGTCATGGATGAGGACGAGATTGCAGGATGCAATGCGCTGATAGGGAAGTTAGGACGGGCCGTGTTCATACAGGGATTATACGACGAGAGAATAAAAACACTAATACGGGCACAAGGCGAATGGATAACCCTGTCAGAGGCTATTGACTTATCCGCAATGGAGGAATGTGCGATAACGTCTGAGCGAGATAAACGCCGCGTGGCGACTGCAAGCAGGACAGGAAGGAAAAGTAGTATGAAATGCTTTAATTGCGGAAAAGAAGGGCATGTAGCACGTGAATGTAGAACAAAGTATACCGTCCGAAAGACAGACGTGGTAAAGGGCGGCTCCCAGGGGACAGACCGAAATCGATTACCAGTCAAGGAAATTGACGTGCAGGAATTTAGGGGAAATGGGGGACGAGCTCAGTGTCCTCCACCCGTACGGTGAACAGCATGTAACCTACCGGGCCACACACACCTGTGTACAAAAGCCAAACCAGTGACATGCTTCACGTGTCACCGACACGGACACTATGCTCGAGATTGCCACGAAAGTAAATGGGTTAACATCCATAGGAAGAATATGCAGGGAAACGAGAAGAGGGCGTAATGCCGCAGTTCCATTACGCTGCGTCAGGAATAATAAGTGCTGCCGAATGCACGGGCAAAAATGACTATATATGCGTGAGGGGCAAAGATGTAAAAGGAACTGAGACGAGATTACTAATAGATAGTGGGGCCCACATTAATCTCATTAAATCCAGAGTTTTGAGGGATGGTGTAAGGAAGGAAACCGAAAGGGCAGTGACAATAAAGAGTATCGTCAATGAAGAGGTCAGACGGAGGGTCCTGTATTAATCGAATTAAGTAGCAGTATAGGAAGAAAATGAGTTACTAAGTGTCAAGTTGTAAACGAATGTCTTGATCTGCCGTTCGATGGGTTACTTGGACGGGAGTTCCTGGACGAACATAAAGTCGTGCTGGATTATGGGCGACGGAGAATGTATGTGCAAGATGAATGGGTAGAATTACGAGAAGCGTGCGAAGAGGACACTGCAAATCGATTAGTTGCGCAAAGTGATAAGATTGGGACGGAGGTAAGAGCCAGTTACGCAGATGTAGCGCGAAGGGATGAGGCGCCGGTCGAGGTTACGACACGCGCGCGTGCAGTCGTTGGGAAACAAATAAGAGATAGCGGTCCAAGGTATACCGATAGTAAGGGTGGCGGATACTCCAAATACCCGACGAGGCGAGACAGCCGAGTGCCGGTTGCGCCAACTTGTAAGAATTGTGCGACGCCAGATGACAGTGAAGTTATTTGAAACGAAGAGCTGCCAGAACGAGCAAAGAAGCCCTGTAATATCATGACGAGTAGGCGTGACAAGTCGCTAGCCCCGGAGGATCTGGAAGAAGTCAGGATAGGACCCGGAAGAGAGATTTATAAGAGTCCGCGTGGCGCGAAAAATAGGTAGGGAGGCAGTAATTCCCAAACAAGAAATTAGACTAGGGGTCTATATACCAGAAGCCATAGTGGCCGTCCAAGATGGAACATGTATAACGAGCATAATGAATACCCGAACCCAAGAAGTGCGGTTTAGGGTGCCGGACGTACTAGCAGAAGAGGTCCCACCGCCCAGTAGCTACAAAGTTAGACGTGCACCCCAGAACAGGAGTATCGAGAGAAAAACGCGGCAAAAGTTGTTAACAGAAAATATGCGTATAGATCACTTAAATTGGGAGGAACACAACGCCATATGGGAATTGTGCTTGGCGTATAACGACGTGTTTCACTTACCAGGGGACGTGCTCACCTACACTACCGTAGTGAAGCACCAGATCCCACTAACACCGGAAGCTGAAGGAACAGTTATAAATCAAAGACCGTATCGCATCCCACAAGCGCAGCAGGATGCACTGCAAACGGAAATTCAGGGCATGTTGAGAGACGGCATAGTCTCGCCGAGTACCAGTCCATTTAATTTCCCCTTGTTATTATTGCCAAAGAAACTTGATGCTAGTGGTAAACCCAAATGGAGAGTAGCTGTTGATTATAGGGAACTAAATGATGTCTCGATAAATATGGTTTACCCGTTACCTAGAATTGACGAAATTCTAGATAGTCTAGGAAAGGCAAAATATTTTTCAACGTTAGATCTCGCGAAGGGATACTACCAAGTACTAATAGATGAGAAGGATCGGGAAAAGACGGCATTTAGTACGCCAACGGGACATTACGAATATAATAGAATGGCCATGGGCTTAAAAACGGCCCCATCTACATTTCAACGGCTAACGAGCACCGTGATGACGGGCGTGCAAGGGAATAAAGTGTTCATTTATCTAGATGACATCGTCATTGTAGGTGCATCAAATGGAGCATTAGAACGTACGCACCGCACGCTAACAGAGATGTTACGACATTACGTGAACCGGGACCAGACGGATTGGGACGAATGGGTATCGTTCGCATGTTTTGTGTACAACACAACACCACACAGTAACACGGGATACACTCCATTCCAGTTATTCTTCGGCAGGAAGTGTAATCTGCCAGGGTGGTTACAGAAGAAGCCAGCCAACGTGATCTACAATTATGATGATTATGTGACGGAAATCTGACAACGACTGCAGTTAGTACACCAAGAGGCCCATAAGGCAACACAGGAAAGCAAAATCAGGAATAAAAGCGATTACGATAAAACGCAGAACCCGAGAGAATTTAAAAAAGACGATCGCGTATTACTGTATGATGAAAGCGTGCGTCGGGGACGCTCAAGGAATTAGACAGCCAGTGGCGAGGACCGTTTACTGTAGTAGATGTACAGGGACCGAACGTGATAATTAGACTGAAAGGAAATAAATGTATAAAAGTGCATGCGAATAGGCTGAAGGAATTTTACTAAGCAGGCAAGAATATCTTTTAGTTGTTCGTGGTAGAGGAAGTGAACAGATTGCAGGCGATAGCAAAACATGAGAGTGACACGTGCGGTTCTATTACAGATGCCACTGATGAGGGCTTTGTGGATGACAGCGATATTCGGGAGTATATGGCAGATCAGACTGCAGGACGCGAAGCAAACCCACAAGACGTAAGAGTGCAAAAATTCCAGTCTGCACCAGGAATGAATTACGACAACCAGGGCAGTGTGAAACTATACAGCACAACGTGGAGAGTGGTGACCTATTTCAACCTCAAGGAATTGCATGACAAATTTGAAGAGACGCAGGTGGGGGCCAATAGAGTGATAGCACATTGTGTAAGTACGATGAATCAAGCAAAGTTAGATGCCGGAGAATGTGAAAATGTACAACAAACTGTAAAATGGCAGGTGGGAGAGATTTCTAAATCAAAAGACTTGATAGACCAGTTGGCTAGACATGAACGGCCCACAACCAAATCGGGGATATTGAACTTTATTGGGGTAACAAGCAAGGTATTGTTTGGTACACTAGATGAGGATGATGCGGAATTCTTTAAAGCTAAGATAGATATTTTAGAGGAACAGCAAAGGGAATTATTGTGATTGTCCAAGGAACAAGTAACCATTGTGAGGGCGTCACTGACGGGGGTGAACCAAACAATTAATGCAGTCACCAGGAATACTCAAATAATTGCGGATGGGATAAGGAAATTGAGTAAACATGTCGAGGATTACGAAAATAGTACCAACACGAAGATACAACACACCCTGATTGTTTTGACTATTACGGAACAACTGATGCAAATCTCTAATATGTTCAATGAGCTCGAAAGGGAATATGATCTATTGATCTCCGCCATAGTTAATGCGCAGAAAGGGCTATTGGGACCACACTTGATTAACCCTGTACAAGTAGTCACTTATCTGGAACTGATAAAGGAGGAATTAAAAGACAAGAAATTTCCCGTTGAACTCACGAAGGACCAAGGGTATCTGTTACTTCGTATAATAGATATAGATGTAGTTCTTGCCGGCAATACCTTAAGTTATGTACTAAATATACCTTTAGTAGATAGTAGTGTATACACTTTATATAGAATATGGCCATTACCCGCAGAATATGATACAGCTAAGAAGTTATTTGCGTATATCGAGGCTGAATGAAACTTTCTCCTTCTTGACGACGCGAAACGACAGTACGCACTACTGTCTCGTGACCAATTGCAGTGTAAAACGGTTACGGCGAGAAATCAAATTTGTAAACAATGGTTCGTTCTGATGTCGACCTATGATCACGAGCGATGTGAAGCTTGAATGCTACAGCCTATAAGGGAAATTCCGAAAGATTGCAATCAAAAGTATGTCATACTGAACGAAAGTATCTGGACACAGATACAGGACAATGAGTGGCTGTATGTTGCTCCCAAGGATGAAGGACTGACAATATTATGTAACGGATTACCCCCAAATGACCTTATTGTAAGGGGTACCGGAAAGTTAACCTTTACGAGTCAGTGTAAAGGATACGGTGCACAGGTCATGTTACAAGCTGACCGTATAATTAGTACTAATGTAAGTAAGAATGATATAGTACCTATGTTAAACTTAAATATAGATTGTTGTATCATAGACGAAACAAAGCAAGAGGTCACACGTATACCTATAGATTTACCCTTAGAACATATTGTTAGACACTTGGATGACCTCAAGGTAGCCAGTCACAAAGTGGATGAACTGCAGAGTGAAATAGAATATCAGGAGCGAACCACCTTTAACGGATGGTCTAAGAGCGTATATTCCGTATGGGGATATACGGGTTCAGTAGTGTTAGTTGTCTTAATTATATCATGTTGTTTATGCATCTATTGTAAGTGTTGCCATATGTGTGGCAAAAGATTGTGTGAAATCGGAGGACATCGTTGTGCTAAAGTGTGTGAGACAAATACAGTGGTAGCGGATCGCCGCTGGGAACGAAGTGTTCAGTACACCCCTGCCTGACAAACCGAGCAATGTGAAGCGGCAGCAGAAGGTGGAGAGTATGAATTAAGTTGTACACGTCGCGCTCCTCTCTCCGATAGGGTACAATGGAGAGAACAGAGTCAAACGCCACAACTCACAGAGCCCCGTGCCAGAGCAATGGAGCTGTTAACCTCCAAGACAGACAGGAGATAACACAATTGTATGTTTATTGATAATCTTACCCTCCTGATGTATCCTAAATTGTTGACAAATCAGATCTTTTGTATGTGTATAAAACTCAAAATATGTACTTATGTATGTAACTATTCTGTATGCTCTTGGTAAAAATTTGCAGCATTTTTTGAAAATGTGACATAAATTTTGTTTGTTCTATGCACATTATGGACACGGCACTCAACTGTATCTTACAACTTCTTGTGTTTTTTTATTTTTGTGCCATGTATTTTTCATGTTTATAATGTCAAGTCTTGATGGCAATAAAGACTGGTAAGTTTTACTGGCACCGCAAGTAGAAAACGAAAATTTTGTAATCTCGAGGGACCGAGCTTACAAAATTTTCCCCTGGGGAAGGGGAGGTGTCGCGAATAGTAGAAGATAGAATTAAAATCATGTAGGCTGTAGGCTGGAAAATTATTGCTACAGATCAAGCGAGGCGGACGTGACCAGACTATATCATGTGTAATGTGTACTCGACTAACAAGAGCGGAGTATGCAGTATCACGAGGCTAAAGCACAGTTAGTGGCAATCCTTGGACACAGCAAACAGTGGAGAATGGCTAGTTCATCACGTAGGCATCACATGCTGCCGCGTGACTAGCCTACTCAGGGCTCAAAGTTCGGGGGTGCTAGAACCTTCAAGAACAAGTGGTGCCGGGTGCACTACCCCTATAAAAGCGGATAGCCGCTAGATCGAAGGACAGTGATGGAGTGAGGTACTTAGGATGCCGGTCCACGTTAGTCTGCGTCGGGATGCTGCAAGAGTTGCAGGAGAGTATTGAGCACAGCAACAAGTAGGGACTTAGGCTGAATCAACACAGCTGACACTTAGTCTGGTGCGCTCGCCTCTGCTGTATTAGGACTTAGGTTTGGGAAGTTAGGAATGGCAACTGCATAGCCAGATAGACAATCATTAGAGACTGTACATAGAATCTTATTTAAATCACAAGTGCCAGGGATACTTCCAGGATAATCGTTCTATACATCGAGTGTTAATACATGAAAGCTTCCCTAAGATCCTATCCGAGTTCCGTACTCTAGCTCACCTTGCAGCCTTCTCTACAACGGACCAGAGAGGAGTTGGCGGCCCACACCACCGAGACCTCATGCCAAGTAAGTTCTCTGACGCGCACCAACGCAGTCCTTCCACTCCCTCTCAGGACACGTCAGTGGGACACGACAGTTCCTTACGCGAATGCACTGTCGCATGCGGCGCGTTCGTAGTTCCGCGCAAGTGCACGCAGTCAGCTGGTGTGGTAGTGGGGGACGTGTGACGTCAGAAGGGAGCGATCCGCACGCACGTGAAAGCTCGGCACGCGAAATAACTGAAAATATATGTATTCGACAACATAAAGTCCTCCAAAGTTTGTATTATTATTTTTTAAAAAAAGTGAAGCTGAGTACCTTTTAGACCAGTATACAAAGTTGCATTTCAGAATGTACTACAAGCCTTACAACAAAGAAGAAAAAGGAAAGATGAGTACTATGAAAACAGTTTATACACGTTCTACTGTTGCTACCTCTCCCTACAGTGTCTAACTCATTGTGCCAAGTGCTGTGAAAATGTGACCAGCCGTCTAAATTATTAACTTACTTCAAAATTAATACTGGGCTACAAGAGTGTGGTGATGGTCACTATACACACTCACCCTGAAGCCAGGTGCAATATCAATAGTTGTCTAACTCAGCTACATTAACAGTAGTTGTTTGATACAGTCCCCTACATTACCTAATTACTGGAAACAATTTCCTATCAAAGTGTATGATGCTACGTTACACTAATGTAACCTGCACAATACTCAAATTACTGCCGTATAAGCCTTACAGTTAGAATGTATCTTCAGTTGTGATCTCTCACTGAATTTACTCGTGTCTGCAGTACACAAATCTCACATTGGTAGCAGTACTTGCATCGCACGGTGCTCCCGTCATCTGCTGTCGTCTTACCAGTTTATATTTAAATAAAGAGAATTGAAGAACTGCCTAAAATCATTCCTTTCCCACACACTTGCCGTGCTGCTGTTACAATACATACTACCCTCTCTCGGGGGAATATGCACTTTCACTCTCACATCACAGGACACCACAGTAAGTTCTTCCTACTTTCCACATTTCCCGTGGCCTGGCGCCGCATCAGCAGAGTGCCTGCAGGGGGCGCCACGCAGCGACTGGCCGGACAGGCGCCACTGCCAACAGTGCCCTCACTGCCCCAGATGGCAGTCTGCGGAGCTACGCCTCTGACGAACTGTGCGGCTGGTGGAGCAGTGTTACGAATCTGTGAAGACAATCACATCACAAAACTCAACACACGAGACATCAATGCAATTTCACTCTAAAAGAACAACAACCATTACCGCTTGCAATATTTTATGAAATTACTCTGCAGATAGAAAGAACTCAGCAATTTCCTATAATAAATAAGGGAACAACAACTGTCAGCTGGGGATTCCCATTGATTAACAAGTAGCAACTACAGCCTATCTTACAAACCACGATTTCGATACAGTCAAACAGTATACAATGGAATATGGACTAGAGACCCATTTTGTTTATTATAAAACAGCTGAACCAACTGGAAACAATAATACAGTCAGATGTGAGAGACATGACAAGCAAACCATAAAATTTCTAGAATGAGATTTTCACCCTGCAGCAGAGTGTGCACTGATCTGAAACTTCCTGGCAGATTAAAACTATGTGCCGGACCGAAACTCGAACTCGAGACCTTTGCCTTTCGCAGGCAAGTGCTCTACCAACTGAGCTACCCAAGCACGACTCGCACCCGTCCTCACAGCTTTACTTCTGCCAGTACCTCGTCTCCTACCTTCCAAACTTCACAGAAGCTCTCCTGCAAACCCTGCAGAACTAGCATTCCTGAAATAAAGGATATTGCGGAGACGTGGCTTAGCCACAGCCTGGCGGATGTTTCCAGAATGTATGGTAGAACACTTGCCCACGAAAGGCAAAGGTCCTGAGTTCGAGTCTTGGTCCGGCACACAGTTTTAATCTGCCAGGAAGTTTCATAATATTTCTGGCTTCTTAATATTGCCACATACACACTTTGCCAAGAAACCAGCGTCTCCCTAACAGCCAGCGTCTCCCTAACAGCCAGCGTCTCCCTAACAGCCAGCGTCTCCCTAACAGCCAGCGTCTCCCTAACAGCCAGCGTCTCCCTAACAGCCAGCGTCTCCCTAACAGCCAGCGTCTCCCTAACAGCCAGCGTCTCCCTAACAGCCAGCGTCTCCCTAACAGCCAGCGTCTCCCTAACAGCCAGCGTCTCCCTAACAGCCAGCGTCTCCCTAACAGCCAGCGTCTCCCTAACAGCCAGCGTCTCCCTAACAGCCAGCGTCTCCCTAACAGCCAGCGTCTCCCTAACAGCCAGCGTCTCCCTAACAGCCAGCGTCTCCCTAACAGCCAGCGTCTCCCTAACAGCCAGCGTCTCCCTAACAGCCAGCGTCTCCCTAACAGCCAGCGTCTCCCTAACAGCCAGCGTCTCCCTAACAGCCAGCGTCTCCCTAACAGCCAGCGTCTCCCTAACAGCCAGCATCTCCCTAACAGCCAGCATCTCCCTAACTACCAGCATCTCCCTAACTACCAGCATCTCCCTAACTACCAGCATCTCCCAAACAATTACAGTTGCTCTTTCGGCAGGAGGTAGGTCAACTAAATGCAGCAACAGAACATCACACAGACCACGACACTAGGCACAAAACATGACACACATCGGGTAGATTCATACAGATCAAATGACAGCGAAAATGGCAAGAAATTAAATTTCCTACTTTGGCCCATAAATCAAGCAAGTAATTCTAAATGCTGGCATAAGCCTAACAAGCGACTTATCATTACATTAATTGAAATGTATATGTTTCTGTCGATATAAGCTACACCATTTCCTTTATTTTCAGTGAGTGTTACACTGGAATAATTTTTGTAAAACGTTAACTATTCAGTATCGATACAGGTGACCACAGCTGCAGACAGTGAGACTTTCGCACTTCAGACCTTCGACAGGTCTGTACAGCTGCTGTCCTTCACGTTGTGAGTTGTCCGTGACAATTTCAAACCTTGATGAGATGATTTCATTTCAAAAATATTTCAGAGTTGTACTGATGCAGGTGACTCAGATTATGCATGTGCAATGTACAGTACGTGTGTCATTATAACGACATTTGGCATTTATGATGTCAACTGTTTTCCACCCCAACAAACAAACAAAGCAGGACAGCAAATATAAATGATTCAATCACTGAATGAGTATTTCGAACACTGTGACCTCATCTGCCCCAAAGACTTCGAATTTCACGGACATTAATCTCATGAAATTCAGTTTGCACTTTTCTCTTCGAGTGAAAGCCCGGCAGAGGCAGAGGCGTTACATCCTGACTCACAAAAAGTCATCCTATGAGGTATTAAATTAAATTTCTGGCTGTATTAATATTTTAACAGTAACAAGGAAGCGACATCTGGCCTTGGATGGTGAGTCATCACAGAGATGGAAGAAGCTTCAAGTGTACCCCATGGAAGTTATTTGGTACCCTTGCTGTTCATGTAATCAGCTAGTAGAAATTGTGTGACAGAGGGAGAAGACGCATATGTAAAAAAGTACAGAGTGCATGACGTTCTATACCTCGTAAGGAATGGTAATATTTTGACTGAACAGGATGCCAAGCTATGTTGATGGAGGTGAGGATGGGACAGATAACACTTCCATAAAAATGTGGAATGAGATACTAATGTCCTGTCTGTGATGAAGCCATCAGAAATAGAGCTCAAGCGGGAACTGGAATACTGAGGGAAGCAACTCAGATGTGACCCTCCAATGGAACTGTCCTAACATTCACTTTCAGCTCTTTAGGGAAATAATGGAGGAACTAAATCTCAATGGCCAAATCGGGTTTTGAACCACCGTCTTACTACAGCGTCATCTCACACAGCACGCTTTTCTCAGTATAGAGGATGGTTGAAGATGAATACCCATGTATGGCCAGTTTGTGATTTTGTTAATTTAGTCGATTTCAGTTCATCTTAAATGTTCACTCTACCTCGCAGTTTTTGTTTCAAGACGCCATCACAGCAGTCCGTCTATTGCTTCCTGCCGTGGTGGACCGGGCATCTGGAAGAGTGATGGCGCCTTAACGGTGGGACTCTGCACTCAGGCGGCTGCACAAAGTGTGTGGGAGTGCCGTGAGAGGGCAGCAGCTGACAGAGCTGGCGAGCAGTCGGCCCACGTAGTGCCGAATGCCACCGACAGAGAGCAGATGCAGACTCTTCGCCGCCTCGTGTGAATTCTCTGCAACGCATCTGCTGTAACTGCTGGATGCCCTACACAAACACCTGTGAAAATAATGACAATTATTTTCTGAATATATGTGACAACTGAAGTGGAGGAAACAGTAAAACCTGCAAACTGCATCATATTCATAAAATGGTCTCTCTTTTCTACTTTGTTTAACTATAACAATTCACACTAGTGTACTAAGCAAAAACTTCTACAGTACTATTATTAAAACAAAACTGTGAGATATATATATATATGAATATAATAGAGGGAAACATTCCACGTGGGAAAAATATATCTAAAAACAAAGATGATGAGACTTACCAAACAAAGGCGCTGGCAGGTCGATACACACACAAACAAACGTCAGCGTCTGGAACATGTCCAAGCCGGTCAGGCACGTCCTGGCCTGCACGCAGCCTTGAGGAAGTTGCGCAATCCCTAAATCGCGGAATCTTGCCACTAGTAATACTAGGTGGCAAGCTTTCACTTCCTAATGAGGCTCCAACAGGGTTTTCACTCGCAGCGGGTGACCTCGAAGCTCCGAATAGGTACGCTGGCATGCGTGAAACCGACACTTCCCATCCGCCGTCAAATTGAGATTGTGAAGACTCCTCACATGACCGGTGCTCCAAAGAAGAAGAAGTTGGGTGATGTTGGGTACTTTCGGTTTGTTGATTACTATTGGTAATGGTTTCATAATCTCCTCTTCTGAATCCCACAGCGGGACGGAGGTTGTAAGCCATCCTGAAATATGCAATAAATAATACATTCTAGCCAACATCTTCCACCTAAAGTGTAAACAAAATTCTTGGCCACATTTACAATGCCAATATTTTTTCTCTGTAGACAACTTGTGTACAAGCCTATATTTATTTTTACCCTGATCAGGAGACCACACTACCCGTGAGGCATTTTCTAGGATGGCCTTCGGCTGTGCGTCTGAGGTATGACTTGTGAGGATCTCTTATTGAGGCTCTAATAATTATACCACAAAGGCCTATAACGGCCCTGTCTAAAATCAAAGTACCTATTAGCACACCTTATACCGTTAGGCATAAAAACAAATTCTCTGTATGCATCCCTAAACTGACGAATTAAATCATCAAGGTTTGGCTTATAATACCACAATTCTTCTAATACAATAACAGCTGCAGAATAATTTATTTTGTTGCCATAAAATGTAATAGCTAATTCATCAATCCTCTGTTGATTGTTGGGAACTAGGAAAGCCAGGCGTAGGTCGTCCGGGTAATTTCGGATATGGTCCCAGTTGGCATAAAAAAACTCCAACACAGACATTAGCTGTAAACAATAACCTTTATTCAGAACGTAACAGTACCTTTTCTTTTACAAAAAGTCATATAAACTCTATTTCTAACAACATATGTTACGTATTTAACTTCACTCTGAACATTATCCGTTTTTCCTGGTTCATCACCAGCAATTTGTAGTCCAATATAAAACGGGTTCGTTCCTTGAAACAAACAATTCTTTGCTTTACACTGAGCCTCCAAGTCAGTCCATGATTTTACCTTGTCTATATCAGCACTTGTTTCTGGTTTCGAATACGTTACAAACTTAAATCTATTCCTACGACTATATTTACGCCATGGAACACCAGCTGAGTGCTCTGGACTAAGATCAAATGAACCAATTTTATTAGTACATGCTATACGGACTTTTTCAAGAGCACCTTGATCCTCAAATATTTTTTTGTTAGCCCTTTCATCCAAAGTCAAACGTTCTATTCTGACATTAATTCTATAAACATACATAACTACTTTATTAATTATTACTGAGGCATATTTGTTAGAAAAAAACTTGAATTCATCCGTTATATCATAATGTCGCAATTTCGAAAAGTTCTTCGCCTTTTCGTCGTCGTTTTTCACTAATACCCATTTTGCCATACTCAAATCGTACACCATCGGTTTGCGTAAATTCTGTGCGCCACCTACACATATGACCAAAATAAGGTCTTCTGAGATTCGTCCGTCGGCGTATCCAACACCTCGGGCGTGCAGCGCGAAACTTCCAGGTCATCCTCATCCGACGATATGCAAACGACCTCCTCCGGGGTTTCCACATCCGACGAGTCCGACGCATCCAGTTCCGCCTTCAAAGAACGACAATGCAAAACGTGACAGTCAGCGTGAATAACATTCAAACGTGAAATAAGAGCTTCGTCACCGATATTAAACTCATTTGATACAAATATCACCAAACCACGATGCTTTATAAGCATACCATACCATACCATACCATACCATACCATAACCATACCAGGTCTTCCCTCAACAATACACTTCAAAGTAGAAGCATACTGCCTCCACCTAGACCACTCGAATTCCTCAACGCCCGAGGCGTTGGATACGCTGATGGACGAATCTCAGTAGACCTTATTTTGGTCGTATGTGTAGGTGGCGCACAGAATTTACGCAAACTGATGGTGTACGATTTGAGTACGGCAAAATGGGTATTAGTGAAAAACATGACGAAAAGGCGAAGAACTTTGCGAAATTGCAGCATTACCATATAACGGGTGAATTCAAGTTTTTTTTTTCTAACAAATATGCTTCAGTAATAATTAACAAAGTAGTTACGTATGTTTATAGAATTAATGTCAGAATAGAACGTTTGACTTTGGATGAAAGGGCTAACAAAATAGTTTATATATATATATAAAAAACAAAGATGATGTGACTTACCAAACGAAAGTGCTGGCAGGTCGATAGACACACAAACAAACACATACACACAAAATTCTAGCTTTCGCAACCAACGGTTGCTTCATCAGGAAAGAGGGAAGGAGAGGGAAAGACGAAAGGATGTGGGTTTTAAGGGAGAGGGTAAGGAGTCTATCCAATCCCGGGAGTGGAAAGACTTACCTTAGGGGGAAGAAAGGACAGGTATACACTCGCATACACACACATATCCATCCGCACATACACAGACACAAGCAGACATTTGTAAAGGCAAAGAGTTTGGGCAGAGATGTCAGTCGAGGCGGAAGTACATAGGCAAAGATGTTGTTGAATGGCAGGTGAGGTACGAGCGGCGGCAACTTGAAATTAGCGGAGATTGAGCCCTGGCGGGTAACGAGAAGAGAGGATATACTGAAGGGCAAGTTCCCATCTCTGGAGTTCTGACAGGTTGGCGTTAGTGGGAAGTATCCAGATAACCCGGATGGTGTAACACTGTGCCAAGATGTGCTGGACGTGCACCGAGGCATGTTTAGCCACAGGGTGATCCTCATTACCAACAAACACTGTCTGCCTGTGTCCATTCATGCAAATGGACAGTTTGTTGCTAGTCATTCCCACATATAAAGCTTCACAGTGTAGGCAGGTCAGTTGGTAAATCACGTGGGTGCTTTCACACGTGGCTCTGCCTTTGATCGTGTGCACCTTCCGGGTTACAGGACTGGAGTAGGTGGTGGTGGGAGGGTGCACGGGAGAGGTTTTACACCGGGGGCAGTTACGAGGGTAGGAGCCGGAGGGTACGGAAGGTGGTTTGGGGATTTCATAGGGATGAACTAAGAGGTTACGAAGATTAGGTGGACGGCGGAAAGACACTTTTGGTGGAGTGGGGAGGATTTCATGAAGGATGGATCTCATTTCAGGGCAGGATTTGAGGAAGTCGTATCCCTGCTGGAGAGCCACAGTCAGAGTCTGATCCAGTCCCAGAAAGTGTCCTGTCACAAGTGTGGCACTTCTGGGGTTCTTCTGTGGGAGGTTCTGGGTTTGAAGGGATGAGGAAGTGGCTCTGGTTATTTGGTTATTTGCTTCTGTACCAGGTCAGGAGGGTAGTTACGGGATGCGAAAGCTGTTTTCAGGTTGTTGGTGTAATGGTTCAGGGATTCCGTACTGGAGCAGATTCGTTTGCCACGAAGACCTAGGCTGTAGGGAATCCTTACCCAATCTGTTACCCCCAGAAACCATCCTTGTAACCATTGATGCCACTTCCCTATACACAAATATTCCACACGTCCAGGGCCTCGCTGCGATGGAGCACTTCCTTTCGCGCCGATCACCTACCACCCTACCTAAAACCTCTTTCCTCATTACCTTAGCCAGCTTCATCCTGACCCACAACTTCTTCACTTTAAAAGACCAGACATACCAACAACTAAAGGGAACAGCCATGGGTACCAGGATGGCCCCCTCGTACACCAACCTATTTATGGGTCGCTTAGAGGAAGCCTTCTTGGTTACTCAAGCCTGCCAACCCAAAGTTTGGTACAGATTTATTGATGACATCTTCATGATGTGGACTCACAGTGAAGAACAACTCCAGAATTTCCTCTCCAACCTCAACTCCTTTGGTTCCATCAGATTCACCTGGTCCTACTCCAAATCCCATGCCATTTTCCTTGATGTTGACCTCCACCTGTCCAATGGCCAGCTTCACACGTCCGTCCACATCAAACCCACCAACAAGCAACAGTAACTCCATTACGACAGCTGCCACCCATTCCACATCAAACAGTCCCTTCGCTACAGCCTAGGTCTTCGTGGCAAACGAATCTGCTCCAGTCCGGAATCCCTGAAGCATTACACCAACAACCTGACAACAGCTTTCGCATCCCGCAACTACCCTCCCGACCTAGTACAGAAGCAAATAACCAGAGCCACTTCCTCATCCTCTCAAACCCAGAACCTCCCACAGAAGAACCACAAAAGTGCCCCACTTGTGGCAGGATACTTTCCGGGACTGGATCAGACTCTGAATGTGGCTCCCCAGCAGGGATACGACTTCCTCAAATCCTGCCCTGAAATGAGATCCATCCTTCACGAAATCCTCCCCACTCCACCAAGAGTGTCTTTCTGCCGTCCAACTAACCGTAACCTCTCGGTTCATCCCTATGAAATCCCCAAACCACCTTCCCTACCCTCTGGCTCCTACCCTTGTAACCGCCCCCAGTGTAAAACCTGTCCCGTGCACCCTCCCACCACCACCTACTCCAGTCCTGTAACCCGGAAGGTGTACACGATCAAAGGCAGAGCCACGTGTGAAAGCACCCACGTGATTTACCAACTGACCTGCCTACACTGTGAAGCTTTATATGTGGGAATTTCCAGCAACAAACTGTCCATTCGCATGAATGGACACAGGCAGACAGTGTTTGTCGGTAGTGAGGATCACCCTGTGGCTAAACATGCCTCGGTGCACGGCCAGCACATCTTGGCACAGTGTTACACCGTCCGGGTTATCTGGATACTGCCCACTAACACCAACCTGTCAGAACTCCGGAGATGGGAACTTGCCCTTCAGTAACCTCTCTTCTTGTTACCCGCCAGGGCTCAACCTCCGCTAATTTCAAGTTACCACAGCTCGTACCTCACCTGTCATTCAACAACATCTTTGCCTCTGAACTTCCGCCTCGACTGACATCTCTGCCCAAACTCTTTGCCTTTACAATGTCTGCTTGTGTCTGTGTATGTGCAGATGGACATGTGTTTGTGTGTGTGTGTGTGTGTGTGTGTGTGTGTGTGTGTGTGTGTGTGTGTGTGTGTGAGAGAGAGAGAGAGAGAGAGAGAGAGAGAGAGAGAGAGAGAGAGTGTGTGTACCTTTCCTTTTTCCCCCCTAAGGTAATTCTTTCCGCTCCCGGGATTGGAATGACTCCTTACCCTCTCCCTTAAAACCTGCATCCTTTCGTCTTTCCCTCTCCTTCCCTCTTTCCTGATGAAGCAACCGTTCCAGATAGGTCACAGAAGTCTGATTTTGCAACAGTAATTTTAACTTAGATAGCGGCTGTCGTCATAGTGTACAGACAGTGTATTTCAGAAAAGAATGTCGTCCCCTTGTTTTCAATGTCCAGCAGTTTTCGCGGCACTTTGTGAATTGGAGGTCATCATAATTGCTTATGCATGTCATGCTGTCAAATTACAAATTAATGAACTGAGCAGAAATGTGACGATTGATTGTTGACTGATTAATTGAGAAGGCTTATGGGACCAAACAGCAAGGTCACCAGTCTCACGATTCCAATGTTAGTCACAGAAGAAAGAGGGTCCACTAAAAGTGGCCAAATTCAGTCAGGGGATTCAAATTGTAACATAATGAAGATTAAACACACACACTAAAAGGCACAAAAGGTAAAACCAAATCTAAAAACTGGAAGAAATGGGGGCAGTCTTCCTATGGGGGAGCGGTCAGGGGTCCCAGACCGAGAAGACTGGAAAAGAGGTCCCAACCACAAACATCCTGCTCCTGCTCCAAGTCTAAAGTGGAACATTATATCTGGAAATAAAAGCCACTTCAAGGAGGAAACTGAGGACCAGTTCAACCATCTGTGAATCGTCTGTTAATATTAAATTTAAGGAATTGGGAAACCTATACTTAGCACCAAGGGCCAAAAGAAGGGGACATTCCACCAGTATGTGGGATACCGTCAGTCCGGCCCCACAACCACATTGTAGGGGTCATTACGTAGGAGGAAACAATGGGTGAACCTGGTATGAACAACATGTAGACAGAATAAAACAGTGGACTGCTTCCAAGAGGAGTGGAAGGAAGAGATCTTAGGACCCTGGTTTAGATCAGTCCTAATCCGTTGTCTAGGCACCATCCATGGGGAAGCAGTGTATGGGAGGAAAGATGCGGGGTGCTTTACAGTGAGTGGCGATGGAGATCCCATAAGGGGGAAGTGAGACATGCCAACTGGCAATCCCACCCATGGGCGGGTGTCAGGAGGGAGACATCAATCGGCAGAGAGCAGGTAACACGAGAATTGGCAAATGGCGATTGCATAAGAAACCAGGAGTTGGCTCCGTCGTATGTGTAGAGGGGGAATCCCCACTTCTGTGAGGAGACTACCAACAGAGCTAGAGTGAAAGTCACCAATAGCCAGACGCATCCCACAATGGTGGACAGGTTCAAGTATTTGCAGAGTGGAAGGAGCCACTGAGCCATAAACCTGACAACCATAATCTAATCTGGCCAAGATCAGAGCACAGTGAAGATGGCGAAGAGTGGTATGGTCTGCATCCCAAGATGTGTGGGCCAGGAGGCAGAGAGCATTAAGCTTCCGTGTCATGTATTCTTTAGGTGGCAAATATGGGGCAGCCATCTCAGCTTGTTATCAAAAAAAAGGCCCAAGAAATGGGACTATGCTACAACATTGAGGAGTTGGTCGCCTGAATAAACTTCTGGATTGGGGTGTACTGTGGGTCGACAACAAAAATGCATAACCCACATTTTGGAGGGAGAAAACTGGAAGCCACGGGAGGTGGCCCATGCAGAGGCCCGTCGGATGGTGTCTCGGAGCCGGTGCTCAGCAGATGCTACAGAGTGGGAGCTGCACCAAATGCAAAAATCATCAATGTACAATGCCTGTGTAACCAGAGGCCGAACAGAGATCACAAGCCCATTGGTGACAATGAGGAAGGGTGTGACAGCACAGAACCCTGTGGGATACCATTCTGCCGAATCAAAGGGGCGCCGAGTGAAGTGCCAACTCGAACCCAGAAGAGCCGGTGAGATAAAAACTCACGGATAAAAACTGGTAGGGGACCACGGAAGCCCCAGTCATGGATGGTAACTAAAATGTGACGGTGCCAAGCCATGTCATATTCCTTACGTAGGTCAACAAAGACTGCGACAACGTGCCAACGGTGAGTAAAGGCCTGTCGGACGGCTGTTTCCAATCTTGAGTAAATGATCCGTTGGAGGTTGTCCTGCCTGAAAGCCACACTGATATGGGGACAAAAAGCCCCAAGATTCGAGTATCCTACACAATCTGGAGCTAACCATCCTCTCGAACAGTTTAGCAGTTTACAAAGTACATTCATAAGGCTGATTGGGAGGTAGCTGTCAAGAGACGCTGAGTTCTTCCCGGGCTTAAGGACAGGGATAACTATACTGTCTCGTCATAGTGACGGAAAGGCACCCGTGAGCGAAATGTGGTGGAAGAGCCTGAGATGTTGCCTCTGAAGAACGTCGATGTGTCGGATCGTCCGGTTGTGGATGGAATCTGGGCCTCGGGCCGTGTCTCGGTAAGAGGTAAGAGCCCGCTGAATTCCCATTTGCTGAAGGATTCATTATGGGACAGTATGGTGTGGGATGAAACAGAGGGGCATCTGTTCAACTCTGCATTTCTGCTGGAGAAAGGGAGCAAGATAGGAAGAGGATGCCGATGCCATCGCAAAGTGTGTCACGAGGTGTTCAGTGAGGAGCCGCCGATCAGTGCACAAAGCACCTTGAACGTTAAGACCCTGGACAGTTAACTGTCGCTGGTGGCCCAGAAGGCTACAGAGCTCGGACAAAACCTGCGATGAAGAGACATACGTCCCCTGGGAGGGAACGTAGTGCTCCCAGCATTCCTTTTTACTCTGCTTAGTAAGGTAATGAGCCTTAGCACAGAGACGCTTTTGCCAGGAGGTCGGTCTGCGAAGGGTGTTGCTTAAATCGCTGCAGCACTCATCAGCAGTCCTGCACGGCAACTGCGACATTCTCGGTCCACCACGGTACCGGTTGACGACGAGGGGGACCTGTGGATAGGAGGACAGCGGTGCCACCAGCATGAGGAATAGTGGCAGAGATGCCTGGCACGACTACATCAATTGAATTCGAGAGGGAGGTGTCGAAGAGCACAGCGGAGTCCCAACATGGGGGCCAATCCGCCTGGCGGCAGCAGGGTATGACAGAATCACAGGAAAGTGGTCACTGTCACAAATGTCATCATGGGATGATCAATGTAGGGAAGCCACCAGAGCAGGGGAGGAGATCGTGAGATCGCTAGCAGTAAAGGTGCCTCGAGTGGCACGGAAGTGGGTAGGGGAACAATCATTCAGGAGACACAAATTGAGGTCCATTGTAACAATACGAGTCAAGATAGATGTAACGCAACTTGAATAGCGTATTTGCCTATATTGGTTACAGTAGGGAGATCGATCTTTCGGTCCTGTCTGTATATTTATATATAATATTGCACGAATAAAGGCTGAGCGAGTGTAAAGCTATCGTTAAAAACACATGCCACACAATTTGTTCCGATTTGGTCGGTCATAATAATATGTTTTTGAATACAATTAAAATATACCGGGAATACCTGTTTAATGTTATTGGAAATAATATGTAGTAAATTAATGAGTAAGGAAGCAGATCCTATAAGAACAGGTAAAATTGGGCATATTGGGTAAAATTGCTTTATATCGATGAAGCCGATGATACAGCGTCATTTTTTCGCTTACTCTTAGAAATAAACAAGTAAAGAAGTGCTAATTGTGCACTGTGAAAAAATTTAGGGGCGAGTTTTAAATAACTACGGTATACGATCAGAGTAACAAAAGGACATTTAGTTATACAAAATCGTGGATAGCAAAGTGTGGTCATTAAATTGAGTACACCTACAGGGCGGTCTATTCCGGGATAAATCTATACACATCTCACAAGGCACGCAATATTGAGACCTTTTTTTTTTGAGAGCTGGCTCCAATTTATGAAAAGGAGGAGGAAAAAAACGTTAATTTTTTACGCGAACCCTTAATAATAGCGGACCGGAGAGAAAAGTGTGTAATTGTCTTACGCCTAACAAACATTTGTTGAGGGCAGTGGCTAAACTAGAAGAGTCAATTACAAAGTACTGTATCATCATCATTGACTGTTAGTGTCGAGCAACCAAAACTGTTCATCAAAGGGTTTCGATGGAACTTAGGAGTTAGGGTTCAGGCACTCGCATATACTCCACATCAGAGTGTGAACGAAGGTGAATGCAAAATACAACTGTGAACAAAGTAACGTTAAATTAAACAGAAGAAACAAGACAGTTTGGTCATATCTGTTATTATTCCATAAACTGTAATATTTCTTATTGTTGTACGAAGCCTTTATAGATGATCTTTATGACAATTTGCTTCGAAGGGATCTCGTTACGAGTTAAGTTTTGGGGACCTGATCAAGAGGGGGTAGTTCGTAGATCGTAACTACTGCAGCTATCCTGGAATCAGGTGCTACCGTGACCGTTGTGTGTTGTCAATGACTTAAGGTTACCATATCACATGCTCTAAGATCGATGCGCCTTTCCACTTGGTATAACGGTGCCTCACGGCAACAACGTCGACACCGACGACGAAGGAAGATACGGTAGACCATAATAAGTTAGTCAATTAGGAGACCACTACCCACTGAAGTGACACTCCACCACAGTGGGAGGTGGACACTGGAAGTCCCAGAGGAGGAGAAACAGGGGGAGGGAGTAGCTGGATTGGTAGACATGGCAATGTATGGAAGTGACCTACCTGGAGGGAGGTAGACATTGCAAATGGTGATTGCCGGAGTTGATTGCACTCACATCACTACTACTTCCAGTGCAGTATGTAGGGGGATCCAGTCACCAATTACATCGGAGCGAACCATAGTGCAGACCCCACGAGATGCTACCCCAGGGCCAGCACTGTTCCTATGGTACACCCGATAACCCCAAAATGTTGGACAGTGGTCAACATGGTGGTGGTGGTGGTGGTGGTGGTGGTGGTGGTGGTGGTGGTGGTGGTGAGTGTTTAACGTCCCGTTGACAACGAGGTCATTAGAGATGGAGCGCAAGCTCGGGTTAGGGAAGGATTGGGAAGAATTGGGAAGGAAATCGGCCGTGCCCTTTCAAAGGAACCATCCCGGCATTTGCCTGAAACGATTTAGGAAAATCACGGAAAACCTAAATCAGGATGGCTGGAGACGGGATTGAACCGTCGTCCTCCCGAATGCGAGTCCAGTGTGCTAACCACTGCGTCACCTCGCTCAGTGGTCAACATGGTAATGCGCTTCAGAATGCAGAATAGGAGGAGACAAAACATTGCATTTCCACTAAGTGACGACAGTACCCATTGCAGTTCCACTGGATGATCATGTGGTGAGAGTCCAAGTTAGACATAAAGAAACTGAAAGGTCATGTCACTCGGTCAGTAGTCGTCACCGACGAGGATGGGGTGATATCCATAAATAAGACGTCGGGCTAAGGTTGCGAAGGGGGACACTTCTTCGGCCGGGGAGGGGAAGTGGCTCCTGGACAGAGGTCGTGGGAACTGCAGGGGATGGGGAGGGAAGAGGGTGACGGGACTAGGGTAAGGAAGTGATAGGAGGAGGAAATGAAGTAACAGAGGAAAAAGTTTAAGTTAGTGACAATGGAGTCTCTCATACTTTTGGCATAAGACAGACAATCCAGGGACACGTATTCTTGGACCTTCTTTACTATCTTGCAACCCGGGCAATCCGACTAGCGAGGGGAGTGGTGGTCAGCACAATTGACACACACAGGTGGTGGAACAAAGGGGCTTCCCTCATGGAATGGGTGTCCACAGTCACCTCACAGAGGGTCTGCTGTACAGGGGGAAGACATATGCCTCAAACGCAAGCACCGAAAGCACCACATAGGTGGATGCATGTCGCATCCGTAGCACGTAACCTTGACCTTCTACAGGAAGGTATCCCCCTCGAAAGACAGAAAGAAGGCATTGGTATCAGTGTGGTTGTCTCTCAGACCCTTCTGCACATGTCCAACAAAATGAACGCCACGTCACTCAAGATTGGCCCAGAGTGCCTCATCAGCTTGCAGGTTGAGGTCGCTATGAAAAATCACTCCCTGGAGAATTTTCAGAAAGTGGTGAGGGGTATTAGACACTGGGGCATTGCCAAGATGATGACAAACACGAAGGGCTGCACATTGGGCGGCAGAAGCAGGTTTGATCAACAGGGGGCTCAACCGCATCTTACTAACAGACTCCCCTTCACCAAACTTGTCCTTGATACTCTCCACAAAAAACAATGGCTTTGTGGTGGAGAATGCCCCCCCCCCCCCAAATCCGTCCCAGTACAGACAAGGTAGCCGGGAAAGCGTTTCATCCAAAGATGGCGAGTCTAGCACTCCTCCCACGGTGTAGTCGTCGAAGTGAAAGCTGCTAGGTCATACAAAGCAGCATTCAATGATCCTTTACCATTCGAAGAGACGGCCGTTTGGGAACGGCCAGATTTTTGCAGCTTGATATGCTTCATGTGCCAAGCATCAGCCCTGATACCACCTACTCTCATCAGGGGCTCTCCCGTTGCATGCTACCCAGCCACAGCAAGGGCCACCTGGCACGGTGGCCATTGCTGCGAGTTCCAATTCTCCAGGAAGACAAGCATAGGTGGGGAGGAAACAGCTCAGAGTTGAGACTCTTATGTCTTAAGGGAAAAGTAATTTCATCATCATCATCATCATCATCATCATCATCATCATCATCATCATCATCACAAATAATAATCATTACAGATTTCTACAAAGCAACGGAGAACTGCTGAGCAGCACTTGCGATCACCTACCTCTTGCATGCCAGCTGCGCACACGGTGGTGCTTCGTCTCCTGTTGCAGCGCCTTGTGCCGCTCCTCTGTCACCATGAGCTGCTGCTCCACCATCTCTCAATGTGTGCCTCGGACTCCTTCAGTTTCGAGGCATACTCTCGCTGCCACGTCATTTCCTATAGCTTCGACAGCTCGAGGGCCTCTTTGCGTGCCCTGTGTGGTACACAGAACAAGTGGCCATTAGGGTGGTTGCTGGACTGATATGTGGGCTAAAGTGTATTTACAGTGTTCCACGGCTCTCTCGGTGTGTGCTGATGTTGGAAATTCGTAATCACTGTTTGTAGCCAATCGAGTGATAGCACACAGTTGCCAATGAGAGTGATTGAATGTAATCATTTCTTTCGGCAAAAATACGAATTTATAGCATCTGTTTTTGATATGGAGAATGCCAGAACAACTTTTACTGATCTGCTTGTTATGAATTTTAAGGCTGCTTACTGATTTTCATATTTCTCTAGTGACCGGAAAAAACAATGTGCTGTCAGAATGACTTGTACTGCACCCCAAGGCATAGACTACTTTGGAGTGTGACAACTCATCTGAGAGCTGGCGAAGCCAACGAATACTGACACAATATAATTTTCGTGATAAGTTAATGCGTGTTGTAGTCTCAGATATACGTTCATCATTGCAATAACCTATCTGAGTATCTTACTGCAAATTTTGGCAAAAATTCCAATGATGGAACACAAAAGAATATCAGCTAATTTCATTTATCAACCACAGGAAAATGCAAACAACTATCTTATTGGCTACCTACATCCAACACACGTTCTGACACTTCAAATACTCAAGATCCATAACGTGAACTGTTACTAACAGCAGCACATAATAGAAAACCCGTGGGACATCATATGTGCACTTTTACTGATAAAGGTGCTTATTTCCATGGAGTCAAGTTGCAAAATAACTGAAAAAGGTTGTATCTGAAAACTGCAAAGGGCTACTGATAATCTAGCGCACAAGATTTCCGACATTTGCTTACACAGAAAACATAGCGTTAGTGAGCAAGAGCAAGCGAAATCTCAGAGAGATGTACAAAAGGGCCACTACAGATGCAAATAAAGCAGAACTACTCGTCGATAAACAAAAGACACAAGATATGCAAGTAGGCAGAATTAAAAATGCACAAAATAGTCACAGGTGACTATAAGCCAAGTTCAAGTCTGTTGATCAGTTCAGGTACCTGAGGAGCTGGTAAAATTGTTACAATCAAATACCTATTGATGTACACTCATGCTCATAAGTAAGGGTAATGCTGATACATGGTGAAACAACACTCTGGTGGGCAGTTTACCTGTTTAAATCACCTCGGGGTATGACCATGTGGTGCATCTGACAAGTGGTCGTTGCATGGTGACGCTGGCAGCAGTCCACAAACACAGAGGTGTGTTGGTGCATGTCAGAGTATGGTGCAGCGATTAAGTGTGCAGACGTTTTCAGACGTACTAAAGGTGACTGTGTGTTGAAAATGACTCAAAGAACACATATTGGTGACGTTATGAGGGGTAGAATACTAGGCCGACTGGAGGCTGCCCGTGTGCCACAAAGTGTGATCTCAAGATTATAGCAACGATTCCAGCAGACAGGAAATGTGTCCAGGCGCTACAGTACGGGACGACCACAGTGTACAACACCACAAGAAGACCAATATCTCACCATCAGTGCCCGCAGACAGCCACTGAGTACTGCAGGTAGTCTCACTCGGGACCTTACTGCAGCCACTGGAACAGTTGTCTCCAGACACACAATCTACAGACACCTGAACAGACACGGTTTATTCACCTGGAGACCTGCAAGGTGCATTCCACTAACCTTGGTCATGGGAGAGCCTGTAAAGCCTGGTGCCAAGAACACAGTAAATGGTCACTGGAACAGTGGTCCTAGGCTATGTTCACGGATGAGTCCAAGTACAGTCTGAACAGTGATTCTCGCCGGGTTTTCATCTGGCGTGAACCAGGAACCAGATATCAACCCCTTAATGTTCTTGAAAGGTACCTGTCTGGAGGTAGTGGTTTCATGGTGTGGGATGGGATTATGATTGGTGCACGTACATCCCTGCATGTCTTTGACAGAGGAATTGTAGCAGGTCAGGTGTATCGGGACATCATTTTGCACGAATATGTCTGCCTTTTCAGGGGTGCAGTGGTCCCCACCTTCCTCCTGATGGATGATAATGCACGGTCCCACCGAGCTGCCATCGTGGAGGAGTGCCTTGAAACAGAAGATATCAGGCGAATGGAATGGCCTGCCTGTTCTCCAGACCTAAACCCCATCGAGCACGTCTGGTGTGCTCTCGGTCGAAGTATCGCTGCACGTCTTCACACACCTAGGACACTTCAGGAGCTCAGACAGGCACAGGTGCAAGAATGGGAGGCTATACCCCAGCAGCTGCTCGACCATCTGATCCACAGTATGCCAACCCGTTGCGCAGTCTGTGTACGTGTGCACGGCAATCATATCCCGTATTGATGTCGGGGTAGATGCACAGGAAACAGTGTCATTTTGTAGGACGTGTGTTTCGGGACGGTTTCCTCAACTTATCACCAATACTGTGGACTTACAGATGTGTGTCGTGTGTGTTCCCTATGTACCTATGCTATTTGCGCCAGTTTTACGTAGTGCCACGTTGTGTGGCCCCACATTCTGCAATTATCCTTAATTTATGAGCATGAGTGTAAATGACATAGTTTCTGCTGGCACTAGATGTCTATGGGTCAATCCATGTGAAATCAACAAGTATCAATTTCGACCTCATCATTTTAGATTTTAATCGAATTTGGCGCAATGTAGGGTTTGTGCAATATATTATTTGGATATTTTAATTTTTTCTTGAGGTATTTATGTCATGAAATCAGAAAACTGATACAATTGCCAATGCATGCTATTAGTTATTTTGCAATACCTCATGACCTATTTAACCTGAAAAGCTAGTTCAGGGCTCTTTTTGAAGCTCGTAAATTACACTTCTTTGCTCATAAAATTGTCATGAAAATTAATGAATGATCATGCAGTGTATTCTTTGAATTTTTTCAAAAATCTACAAAATTAAAATTCAACAAAAAAATTTGTAATAGCTCTGTACATGACGAATTGTCCTGCAAGTTTGAAGTTGGAACTATCTATACTTTACAACAAATTAAATATAATATAAAACAGTGTGTCTGCTTGAATGAACCTGTAACTCGCTGCATAAAGTGAATATATGTTACCAACCAGATACTTACATCACCAAAAGGATCTGTCCCACAAGATGTCGCATATGAATGCCATTCTGCAGTAACCTCATGGTTACAAAGATTAATGAAGTTTTTTCTAGTCTTCCATTGAGCTTCACATCCACCAGTACAATAAATGTGTTTTAGACTTTTTAACTTCTTAGACAGAAACAGCAGAATATGTCATTGAAAAAGACGTACAGCTGTGGTGTTGTGTTAAATATTCCGAAATTATTACATAGCTCATGAGGTTCAAAGTATTAGCCACACCTTTGTAAAGAATCACAAAAGGATGCAATGTTGCTTGGAAATTATTCCAGTGGTACAATTCGATTCTATCTTGCAGAACAAATGAATAACATTCCGCAAAGTCCCATTTTGGTGGAGTTCTGATTTCTGTTATGTCTGGAAACTTGCCTGTTGTTCTGCAGTGAATGAATGGCTTAACAGAAATATTAGTTTTCCATTTAACATATCAAGAAATTCTTCTGCTGAATGAGTTATTATTTCTCAGGCTGGTCTGTCTGCATGTATGTATGCATTATTTTACATTATATCATGAATCAAATTCAACTGAAACAATTCATAAATACTAGTTTAAAGATTTTGTTTGCCAGGACAGTCTTCATAGTTGCCAAAATAACACTTGTTCTTTTAAATTAGCACCTATTACCATCAGTTCTACATTCTGATGGTGAGTGCATACACACACACAATGCATACCTGGTGCACCAACCAGGACTACATGTAATAGTCTTAACACACAAAACTTCGTCAATCCTATCTTAGTTTCTGGGTGTGACTGTTTAAAATACATATATGCCTCATTTAAATTGGATAAAAGTGATTGCTTTTGTTTCTGTACCCTATCACTATTTATTTTAAAGAGAGAAAATCCTTCTTTCCAGGCATGCATCTAATGATGTCATCACTAGTATACAATGTCTCAACCACTTTTACAATACCGGAATTTGTCCATAGCTTGTGGTCTAGTGGCTAGTGTTGCTGCCTCTTGATCACGGGGTCCTTGGTTCGATTCCCAGCCAGCTTGTGGATTTTCTCTGCCTGGGAACTGGGTGTTTGTGTTGTCCTCCTCCTCCATTAAATAGCAGAATTCAATGTTCTGCAGGTTTTGGGTACGGAACAGGTAATATTCCTTGCTTTTTAAAAAAAAATAATATATATATATATATATATATATATATATATATATATATATATATATATATATATATATATATATATATTGCTTTTCTGACCACACAGTTAGAAACTTCAAACTTTTCTTCACATTTTCTAATACTCAAACTCTGTGGTAGTATTGTAGGTATTAGAATTTGTTCACTCCTCTCCGTAGTACATTCAAATTTATCTTTAAGCTGTGAAATTACGTCAAGTCATATTTTGTTGAAATTCTTCACATTCACTGGAGGGAATTTTATTTTCCACAACATTCATCACCGTCTTTGCTTTTTTTTAGGACACCGTTTCTCTTGCAATCACTTCATCATAATAGGGAACTTCCCCCACAGTCTGTAAGCTACTATTGAGTAATTCTACAGTAACTTTAGAAGTGCTAATATCAACAATGTCATCAGAATCCTTTAACGCTATATTTGGGTGCCCACTTTTTCCTTCTTCTGGACTATCATTGATTTCCCTTTTTCTAGATTTATTAAGCTCTATTCTGCAATTGCTACAGGCTTTAAACGGCAAAAATATTGCACTCTGGTGAGCAGTGTTGATGGAAACAACCTGCATATCACATGCAATTAGCCTCCCATCTTTAGACAAAATGTAAATTAGTTTTGGTTTCACACATTGTCTATCTTTCATCTTAAGGTCGGTATACTTTACGGTAATGAGCATATCCCTGGACAAAAGTTAGAACAACTTTAAAGCAAATTTACACACACGACTCCAGTCTCAGGCAACTGAAACCACACAACTAAGACTGTGTGTGTGTGTGTGTGTGTGTGTGTGTGTGTGTGTGTGTGTGTGTGTGTGTGTGTGTGTGTCCGTCGTCCATTTTTGACAAGGGCGTTACTGGCCGAAAGCTTTACTTGTGGCAGTCTTTCCATTGTACCTATCTGCGGCTCAGAATCTCCACTATGTGGTGAGTAGCAACTTTCCTTTTCATGATATTGCTACATTCCATCCTGGATTTTCCATTGTTTGCAATCAAATTTATAACTTGAAAGTTCTATTGAGTTCCAGCTTGAAACTTTCAGTTCATATTAAACACTTATGACTAATAGTACATTACATTACATTTAATCAAACTTTTAAATTTGTATGTGTGTGTGTGTATGTGTGTGTGTGCGTGCGCGCGAGCGCGAGAGAGAGTGTATACCTGTCCTTTTTCCCCACTAAGGTAAGTCTTTCCGCTCCCGGGATTGGAATGACTCCTTACCCTCTCCCTTAAAACCCACATCCTTTCGTCTTTCCCTCTTTCCTGATGAAGCAACCGTTGGTTGCGACAGCTTGAATTTTGTGTGTATGTTTGTGTGTCTATCGACCTGCCAGCGCTTTTGTTTGGTAAGTCACATCATCTTTGTTTTTAGATATATTTTAAATTTGTAAGTTTTTCACAAAAAGTAATTCAAAATTTTTAGTCAAACATTTTTATGTGAAATCTGAAACAAGCCTATGCTTAAAACACTTCATTTTCTCTATAAAATGAGCCAAAGATCAAATCAGTATCTTATGTGGAACTAGATTGACATTGCAGCATATGAATGACAGTAATGGGAATTTTGGCTAATTTATAAAATTTCAATTAATGTTAGGTCTTAATTCAGATATATGAAGTTTTGAAAAATTTCGTATCTGACTGCAGACAAGCTGTGCCTAAAATATTACTGAAATCAAAGGGGGTGAGGTTGTAATCTTGTTGATTTAGCACGAGTTGACCTTCCGTATGTCATCACAGATATGATCAAGTATAAAGCCATATCACATTCTGCAAACATGAACATCTACAGTGTCATTATCTGCCCCATTGTCCTCTATGACAATACTATGAAAATGAGAGATTGTACCAGTCATAAAGAGGAGATGATGAGTCACGGACTGGAACTACAAAAAGACTGCTAAACAAAAGACGGGAATGACAGACTGCTAAACATGTGTGGACAGCCTTGCTGTTGTGGTACTGCCAACAGCTGAAAGCAAGGGAAAACTACAGCCATCATTTTTCCCTTCGGGCATGCAGCTTTACTGCATGGTTAAATGATGATGCCATCCTCTTGGTAAAATATTCTGGAGGTAAAATAGTACCCCATTCGGATCTCCGGGCGGGGACCATTCAAGAGGACGCCGTTATCAGGAGAAAGAAAACTGGTGTTCTACTGATCGGAGCGTGGAATGTCAGATCCCTTAATCAGGCAGGTAGGTTAGAAAATTTAAAAAGGGGAATGGATAGGTTAAAGATAGATATAGAGGGAATTAGTGAAGCTTGGTTGCAGGAAGAACAAGACTTCTGGTCAGGTGAATAAAGGGTTATAAATACAAAATCAAATAGGGGTAATGCAGGGGTAGGTTTAAAAATGAATAAGCTACTACAAACAGCATAGTGAACACATTATTGTGGCCAAAACAGAAACGAAGCCCAAGCCCACCACAGTAGTACAAGTTTATATGCCAACTACCTCCTCAGATGATGATGAGGATATTGAAGACATGTATGATGTGATAAAAGAAATTATTCAGATAGCGAAGGGAGAGGAAAATTTTAGTCATTGGTGGCTGGAGTTCAATAGTAGGAAAAGGAAGACAAGGAAACGTAGCAGGTGAATAAGCAATGGTGCTAAGAAATGAAAGAGGAAGCCGCCTGGTAGAATTTTGCACAGAGTATAACAATCATAGCTAACACTTGGTTCAAGAACCATGGAAGAAGGTTGTATACATGGATGAGGCCTGGAGATACTGGAAGGTTTCAGATAGATTATATAAAGGTAAGACAGCAAGTTAGGAACCAGGTTTTAAACTGCAAGACATTTTCAGGGGCAGATGTGGACTCTGATCACAATCTACTGGTAACGAACTGTAGATAAAAACTGAAGAAACCGCAAAAAGGTGGGAATTTGAGGAGATGGGAACTGGATAAACTGACAAAACCAGAGGTTATAGAGTGTTTCTGGGAGAGCATTAGGGAACGATTGACAGGAACGGGCGAAAGAAATACAGTAGTAGAAGAATGGGTAGCTTTGAAGGATGAAATAGCAAGGCAGCAGAGGATCAGGAAGGAGCTAGTAGAAATCCTTGGGAAGCAGTAGATATATTGAATTTAATTGTTGGAAGGAAAAAATATAAAAATGCAGTAAATGAAGCGTGCAAAAAGTAATACAAACTACTCAAAAATGAGATCAACAATATGTGCAAAATGGCTAAGCAGGAATAGCTAGAGGACAAATGTAAGGATGTAGAGGAGTATCTCACAAGGGATGAGATAGATACTGCCTACTGGAAAATTAAAGAGACCATTGAAGAAAGGAGAACCACTTCTATGAATATCAAGTGACAGGCAAAATACCCCAGACTTCAAGAAGAACATAATAATTAAAATCCCAAAGAAAGCAGGTGTTGACAGATGTGAAAATTACCGAACTATCAGTTTAATACGTAACGGCTGGAAAATACTAACGCAAATTCTTTACAGACGAATGGAAAAACTGGTAGAAGCCGACCTCAGGGAAGAGCAGTTTGGATTCCGTAGAAATGTTGGAACACGTGAGGCAATACTGACCCTACGACTTATCTTATAGAGGATAGATCAAGGAAAGGTAAACCTATGTTTCTATCATTTGTAGAATTAAAGAAAGCTTTTAACAATGTTGACTGGAATAATCTCTTTCAAATTCTGAAGGTGGCAGGGGTAAAATACAGGGACCAAAATAATATTTAAAATTTGTACAGAAACCAGATGGCAGTTATTAGAGTCAAGGGGCATGAAAGGGAAGCAGTGGTTGGGAAGGCACTGAGACAGGGCTGTAGCCTATCCCCAATGATGTTCAATCTGTATATTGAGCAAGCAGTAAAGGAAACAAAAGAAAAATTCGGAGTAGGAATTAAAATTCGTGGAGAACAAATAAAAACTTTAAGGTTTGGCAATGACATTGTACATTTGTCGGAGACAGCAAAGGACTTGGAAGAGCAGTTGAACAGAATGGACAGTGTCTTGAAAGGACGATATAAGATGAACATCAACAAAAGCAAAACGAGGATAATGGAATGTAGTCGATTTAAGCCGGGTGATGCTGAGGGAGTTAGATTAGGAAATGAGACACTTAAAGTAGTAAAGGAGTTTTGCTATTTGGGGAGCAAAATAACTGATGATGGTCCAAGTAGAGAGGATATAAAATGTAGACTGGCAATGGCAAGGAAAGCGTTTCTGGAGAAGAGAAATTTGGTAACATCGAGTACAGATTTAATTGTCAGGAAGTAGTTTCTGCAAGTATTTGTATGGAGTGTAGCCATGTTTGGAAGTGAAACATGGACGATATACAGTTTGGACAAGGAGAGAATAGAAGCTGTCGAAACGTGGTGCTACAGAAGAATGCTGAAGATTAGATGGGTAGATAACATAATTAATGAGGAGGTATTGAACAGAACTGAGGAGAAGAGAAATTTGTGGCACACCTTGACTAGAAAAAGGGATCGGTTGGTAGGACATGTTCTGAGGCATCAAGGAATCACCAATTTAGTACTGGAGGGCAGCGTGGAGGGTAAAAATTGTAGAGGGAGACCAAGAGATGAATACACTAAGCAGATTCAGAAGGATGTAGGTTGCAGTAAGTACTTGGAGATTAAAAAGATTGCACAGAATAGGGTAGCATGGAGAGCTGCATCAAACTAGTCTCTAAACTGAAGACCACAACAACTTTCACTAATTATTCAACATGCTCTTCTTTATAAATGTACTATTAGGGATAGCAACAAAGAATCTTCAAAGATTATTTTGGTACAAATAATATATGTACTTTGTGTATTAACTATAAAAAATGCACAAGGAAAGGGGAGGGAGATGAATTCTCGCTGCTATGTTGGAACTGACTGGAAGTTTACAAGGTTAATTTGCATTTAAATCAGATTCCTCAGAATGATTACTGTACAGACACTGGCCTACACAGACCACAGAAAATCCTACTGCCTATTCTACTTACAACTATACATTAAGTACGAATGGTAAACAGCTGCCACTTAGTGACCTGAGGCTGTAACGACTTAATTCAAAACAGAAGTTTCCCTAAAGCTCACATTAGATGGAGCAAGCACAAACAGTTTATGGGTGCCTCATAACACCACTCGTCACAGGATCACCATATGACAGCTGCTTGTCCTTGCTGCTGTACAGGCCTACTATGAATGCATTAATGTGATCGAAATCTGTAATAACATATGGTTGCTTAAAATTAAAGGAATGGGAATGAGTTCAGTCAGTAGAACTTCTGATATCCCCACACTGACAATTGTCTGAGGAAAATCACTGATGTAATTAATATCTGTGCCAATAATATACTTCGGCATGCTGCAATAGAATGTACATTAACAAATTCAAGTCGTCCCAACATTAGTAGATCGCCAATTAGGAATCCCAAAACTTCTAAAACTATCGGTAAAGAGGCATAACGTCCGGCTGCTATTAACTTGCATGTAAGGAGGTTGTATAATCAGAAATACACATCGGGCGGAATTTACATACGGGAGTTTTTGAGTTCGCTTGCTGCCTGAGCGGCTCTTTCCAGAGCTGAAGAATCAAACCGGTATGCCTCCCTCTGAGATTTTCTGGCTTTGTCCTCACCATAACCCCACGTGAGATGACATGTTGCCGCTGCGACGTCTCCATTGGCTGGGGCGGTTGCTGCCCTCGACATCCGGATAGCCATGCCATTTTTCTGCTCCGCTGTGTTTTATCTTCCTGTATCACCTCAAAATGTCGACGTACTCACAAAAACTTCACAGTTGCTCTCATGGTACTCCAATCTTATCTGCAACACAAGATTTATGCTTCTAAGATCTTCATGTAATCATTGCAACGATATTCGCTTCCTGATGCAACTTTAATTTGCACTTTGCTTTTATTTTCTTTCTTAAAACATGCCAGACAGAAATCACAGATGCGTTACTATTAATACCGCCAGTTTAAGCAAACTTTTTTTGCTTAATTTTCTTACGCAGAAACGATTAGGCTACTATAATTTAGGGCAAACATCTTCACATTTCTGGCTCCGATTCCGTTACGCAGGTAACGGGACATAATATGCGACTGCTACAGATGCTGGGACTCAGGGCATCATGAGGCAAAAAATCATAAATGTAAATGATCAATGCAATTTACAAGTGGTAGAAATGTGCTTGTATAGACGGGCAAAAAAGGTATCACAAATAATAATGAAGTAAGCTACGTAGTGGCTCCTGAAACATTTCGTAGGTTATGTACGTTATATGATACACAGTAAAATACCCGTTGCAGACATGTATTCTGAATTTACTTTGCAGTTTTATTATGTGTAAACGAGGAAACTGTATTTAGTATGGTGCGAACGTTGGGGTCTAGTGCAGCAGGGGATACAACCCGTCGGCTTTGGACAATGACGTCAAAAGTCGCCAGAGAGCAGTTTACCATTTTCGCTTTTGCCGTTATGTTTCAGTTTCGTTTTTTTACTGACTGCTTAATAAAGTGGATCTGTTTATTCTATCTCGTGAGATTTTTTTTTAAAAAGCCAAAAAACACTTTTCAGCCACTGAAGGGAGCTACAACACTAAGAAGAATCGCTTCTCGATTGGCCACTTGTGACGTCATTGTCCAAAGCCGACGGGTTGTATCCCCTGCTGCACTAGTCCCGAACGTTGACATCGGTCTACTCAGCAGATAAATCTTATAGCAAAATCTATTCCGTATTCACGTTCACTGGCCACAACAACTCAACCAAATTGTAATCTAACAATATAATGTATACCACGGGCTATTCTACAAATCATCCTGCCACCCTAACCAAGGTTTGCATTGGACTGAGCCTATCATATTTTAGCCAATATGGTTTTAATAATTATCGAATTGTTTTCAAACTCTTCACTGATTCTGAAGAGCAATATTTATACATATTGTGTATAGAATTATTCAAAGTGCTTCTGCATAAATTGTACCTTATGAAAAAAATGTGCTTGTGCCTACAGTAACGAAAATTATCAGTCTGACCAAAAATGTATCCAAGTAAGTTTTTTTTTTTTAAAGTTAGTTGTTAAAAATTATTGTCATCTTTGTTCAGCAGGAGTCTAAATGGTTTAGGGACTTAAATAATTTGTCAAAGATCAGTGTGCTGTGGTTTGAGAATATTAAAAGCCGCAGCAAGAAATGTAATTCATAGCATAAACATATTTAAAATGCAGAAAAACAGCATTGGGAGTAATATGCAAGCTTGAAAAACTGGAGTACTGTAAACTTCATTTTACTAACTTGGTGTTATAAATGTTTCCTGTTTGTTGTCCCTGAAGCACCTTCATACATAAAGACTATTTCATAAATGGAATTACTTTGTAAAAAGCTACACAGACATTCAGTCAGATCTTGACAATATGTGAATGTGGAGCAATGATTGGCAGCTTGCTTTAAATGTTAAAAAATGCAGAACTGCATGTTTCACAAAATGCAAAAACATGACATCCTATGAATACTCTATGAGCAGGGTACAATTACAGTCGATCAACTTGTACAAATTCTTGGGTGTTGTAACTTGTAGGGATATGAAACGCAACCATCATTGAAAGCATTTGCACTGTCAGATTTGTTGGCAACTCAGAACCAAACCGGTGCATTGCAAACCTAACACAGACCTCAAGTTACGCTACAGATCAATCTCACAACAGAAATCTTTTCCACTGTCACATTTGTTGGCTTCACCAACTCACAACGAAACAGTTGCATTCCAACCAACATCCAAATCGTTACATTTTATAATAACCTTGACCTCCAGTTAACTCAATCCATTATCGTGACATTAAGCTGTTTTATTGATTCACAAGGTAACTCTTCAATATTTCCAAAAAATAAATCTCTCCATCACTCCACCACCTCCTTAACATTTACCCAACTGCTTCCTACAAATTCACTAACTCCAACATCAAAGAGTTGCCGGCATCAGCAAACAGTGCAAGAACCACCATACAGAAAGTAACTGTTAACCAAACCAACATACAAATGAAAATTATGGTAATAGGATATGCACCAGTACTTAACCATAGAAGATTAGTGTCTCCAATAGGTTGACGTCCATTCCAAAATAGAAACTTAACTGGCACATACACCCCCCCCCCCCCCACATCTTAAAAAAAAAAAAAAATTTAGTGGACAATTCTTCCTCCAGACATTCTCATCTAAATGGCTCAGTAGCACTGAGATTTCCTTTTCTCTCACTGTTTATTGCCCCCTCCCCAATACCCTTCAACTGTATTTGTGCATGCCACCCATCCGATTACTTACCTTAAAAAAAAAATCAGGCCAGGAGAAGAGTGATTCCATGAAACGACTGCCTCCCACATCTAAGGTCCAACATTTTCTCTCTCTCTCTCTCTCTCTCTCTCTCCTTTTTTTTTTTTTTTTTTTAACCAATTCATCAATTCCTATAATAACCCCCGAGCGGCCACTTTTGCCCCTTCTCACAATAAAATCCGAACAAACTTCCAAACAAAACGGATACCAATATATCAAAGTTTTACGATCTCTTTCTATCTCATATGCTGGAAGCCAGACAGGAGATCTCAAAAAACTTTTCATAGGGAGCCCGGAGCCTTGATTTCCCCAATCACGTCCGTTACGAAAAAATCCTCACACAAGATCTTTGCACAGCGCCACATATACAAATCACTCGTGTGTTTCTTCGAAACTTTGCAAGAAATTAAATTGTACTCTAGCAAAACTGATAACACAAATTGTTTTCCTAAATTCATCATTTAGCTTCACAATTATGAAACAAACGTGAGGAACATATGGGACTACTTAACAACGTGAACACGTCGGCTTTGACCAATGACGTCAGAATTTGCCAGAGATGATTTATTACACACATTTAACAGCAAAGATCAGTATTCCTAAGCAAAGAAAGGAATGCTGGAGAGAGAAAACAGATGATAGAATACATCACGTGCATTAATATTCCGACATAACGTCTGGGGTATCGCTTGTTTTGAGTCCTAGTACCTCTTAAAAAAAGGAAAAGAAAAAAAGGGATAGAAGTAGTCGTCGTTGGTCAAAGCCGACGGGTTGTATCCCATTCTTCAATAATCCCCATCCCATACTATATGATATGTTTCAGTCGACGCTAGAAGTATCGAAGGCGAAAAGACTTACAACGAATAATTTGTATTTCGTACTTCCGTTGAGCAATATAGGTCAACTAAAGCATAGTATACTAGTACTAGCAAAGTCGAAAAGAGTGACATATGTAACATTGGCATCCTCTAACACAGCTGAGAACAAATAAAAACTTTGAGGTTCGCCGATGACATTTTAAATCTGTCAGAGACAGCAAAGGACTTGGAAGAGCAGTTGAACGTAATGGACAGTGTCTTGAAAGGATGATATAAGATGAACACCAACAAAAGCAAAACGAGGATAATGGAATGTAGTCGATTTAAGTCGGATGATGCTGAGGGAATTAGATTAGGAAATGAGACACTTCTAGTAGTAAAGGAGTTTTGCTATTCGGGGAGCAAAATAACTGATGATGGTCGAAGTAGAGAGGATATAAAATGTAGACTGGCAATGGCAAGGAAAGCGTTTCTGAGGAAGAGAAATTTGTTAACATCGAGTATAGATTTAAGTGTTAGGAAGTCGTTTCTGAAGGTATTTGTATGGAGTGTAGCCATGTATGGAAGTGAAACATGGACGATAAGTAATTTGGACAAGGAGAGAACAGAAGCTTTCGAAATGTGGTGCTACAGAAGAATGCTGAAGATTAGATGGGTAGATCACAAAACTAATTAGGAAGTATTGAATAGAATTGGGGAGAAGAGGAGTCTGTGGCACAACTTGACAAGAAGAAGAGACCGGTTGGTAGGACATGATCTGAGGCATCAAGGGATGACAAATTTAGTATTGGAGGGCAGCGTGGAGGGTAAAAATCGTAGAGGGAGACCAAGAGATGAATACATTAAGCCGATTCAGAAGGATGTAGGTTGCAGTAAGTACTGGGAGATGAAGAAGCTTGCACAGGATAGAGTAGCATGGAGAGCTGCATCAAACCAGTCTCAGGACTGAAGACCACAATAACAATAACACAGTTGAACTACGAAGATAGTATCCTGTTCTTCATTTTCCCTATGTAGGCCAACTGCAGTACGGAATACAAATCTTACACATGTCGCTATTTTCCGCCTTCGGTGACACTGATATCCTATTCTTCAGTTGACCTACATAGGTCTACTGAAATACGGAATACAAATATTACTGTTGTAGGTTCTTTCACTGACGCTAGTACTGCTATGATAATTTTCAGCCGATACTACTAGCATCGAAGGCAAAAACAAAATTTGTATCCTATACTTCAGTTGACCAACTTAAGTATAGGATACATATCTTATGTATGTCGATTTTTTTCGCCTTCGCGTAATTCTCTTGACCTACATAGGTCAATTGTAGTATGGGATACAAATTTTACGTATGTCCGTCTTTTCGCCTTCAATAGTACAAGTATCAGCTGAAGAACAGGATGCTTGTAGTAGCGGAGAAGAAAAAGGCAACACCTGTAAAATTTGTATCTCGTACTGCAGTCGATCTATGTAGGTCAGCTGAAGAATAGGATACTGGTGCTAGCGAGAGCGGAAAAGTCGACATACGTTAAATTTGTATCTCGTACTGTATTCAATCTATACAGATCAACTGAAGTTTGGGATACAGCTCATAAATGCCAGTTGTGCTATTCCATGCCAATGTTACTTCTGTCACTTTTTTGCCTTCCTTTTTTGCACTAGTCTCCCATTCTTCAGTTGAGATGATAAATCCATACCTACAAACGAAAATCGAAAAGCAGCAAAACTTGTCAAGAATGAAAAAATTCTTCCAAAATACACTTCTGGAAATGGAAAAAAGAACACATTGACACCGGTGTGTCAGACCCACCATACTTGCCAAAGACACTATCATCAGTGTTCTGCGGTTTGATTATATTAAAAGCTGCAGCAAGTAAAGAAACAGTGGTACAGGCATACTATGCACTGCTTTCCTATGGAGTTATTTTGTGGAGAAATGCAATTCAGAGCATAAATGTATTTAAAATGCAGAAAAAGAGCATTGGGGATAATATGCAAGTTTGAAAAACTGGAATACTGTAAACTTCATTTTACTGAATTGGTATTACAAATGCTCCATGTTTGTTGTCCCTGAAACACCTTCATTCATAAAGACAATTTCATGAAAATTGGCTAGCTAGTACAGAACAAGAATATGCACAATTATAGAACCAGAAGACAATCAAGAACATCATTCTATGAGAAAAGCATAGTTCACAGTTTGATAATATTACACAATAACACAGCAGACGAAATAAAGATTGCTCCTGTATCTAAAAATATAAAAGAGGTGGTGGTGGTTGTTGGGATGTTTAAGGGGGGACTAAACAGCTAAGGTCATCAGTCCCCCATTCCAAAAACAAGCGAGACAAAGTCGCAGAGCAGATAAAACCCCAAGGGGAAGGAAACTGCCCCCCCCCCCAGGTGCTAAAGAACACAAATTAGGCAACGAACACTACAGAAAAGAAGAGTACAGACGAACACCAGACAGAAAGAAATAGAAGAAAAGAAGATGGCCGGAGACTGGTTGACTGACCACGACAACAAAAAAGGGAAAGAGTCAACCATCCGATGAGACACCAAAACAGCAACAAATATGGAGAGACACGAGGACAAAAGACACAGAAACAGAAAAGTGCAGGACCCCCTAAATGGATCCATAAAAAGGACTAGCACGGATAAAATGTAAAACATTGTCATCCATGGAGGCATCGTCGCATAAAATCAAAGGCAAGGTGCCCGGGAAATTAAAAGACTGCCAAAGGGTGCGCAGTCGGGGACACTCCAATAAAATGTGGGCGACCGTCAGCCGGGACCCACACCGACACAGGGGGGGATCCTCCTGACGCAAAAGATGGCCGTGCGTCAGGTATGTATGGCCGATGCGGAGCCGACACAGGATAACAGAGTCCCTGCGAGAAGACCGCAGGGAGGAGCGCCACACATCGGTCGTCTCCTTGACAGCCCGCAGTTTATTAGGCATTGTCAAGCCTCGCCACTCAGCAGACCACATCCCAAGCACCTTACGGCGCAACACCAGCTGCTGATCGGGAGCCGTGAGACCCATCTCCAAAGCTGGGGTGTCGAGCGCCCCTTTGGCCAGCCTGTCAACACGTTCGTTCCCCGGGATGCCAACATGACCTGGCGTCCAAACCAAGACCACCGAACGTCCAGAACGGGCAATGGCGGAAACAGACTCCTGAATAGAGGACACCAGAGGAGAAGAGGGATAGCAGCGGTCGATGGCCTGAAGGCTGCTCAGGGAGTCACTGCAGATGACGATGGACCTACCTGAGCAGAAACGCATATGCTCAAGAGCGCGCAAGATGGCCACCAGCTCTGCAGTAAAAATACTGCAGCCAGCCGGCAAGGAGCGTTGCTCAACATGGGGCAGCGTGAGCAAAAGTGTAGGCAGTGCGACCATCAACCAGGGAACCATCAGTGTAGACAGGCTCACAGCCCGGAAATGATTCGAGGAGCGCAAGAAAACGGCGACGGAGGGCCACAGGCGGAACCGAGTCCTTAGGTCCCTGTGACAAATCCAGACGGACGGACGGCCGGGACAAACACCAGGGAGGCCTAGGTGTACGGACCCGGAAGGGAGGCAGAAGAGGGAATGACCCCAGTTCTGACAGCAGGGACTGGACACGGACAGCTACGGAAAGCCCAGACCTAGGTCGCCGTTCGGGCAGATGGAGGACCAAGGCAGGGAAAAGCAGGCGACGATTGGGATGGTCTGGCGAGCAATGCACGTGGACAGCATAGTCGGCGAGCAGTCGATGGCGGCGAATCCGCAGCGGGGGAACCCCGGCCTCCACCAGTAGACTATCTACGGGGCTGGTACGAAAAGCGCCAGTTGCAAGCCGAACCCCACAGTGGTGTATGGGGTCTAACAACTTCATCACTGAGGGTGATGCAGACCCATAGGCCAGGCACCCATAATCAAGCCGGGACTGCACAAGGGCTCTGTACAATCACAGCAGCGTGCAGCGATCTGCACCCCAAGACGTGTGGCTAAGGCAGCGGAGGGCATTGAGGTGCCGCCAGCATTTTTGCTTTAGCTGAGTAACATGAGGAACCCATGTGAGCCGGGCATCAAACACGAGTCCCAAGAAGCGGCAAGTGTCCACCACTTCAAGCAGTGGCCGTCGAGGTACAGTTCAGGATGAGGGTGGACCGTCCGACGCCTGCAGAAGTGCATAACTCGAGTCTTGGCTGCAGAGAACTGAAAACCATGAGTCAGAGACCATGATGCTGCCTTGCGAATGGCGACTTGCAGCCTGCGGTCGGCGACTCCCGTAGTCGTGGAGCTAAATGAGATGCAGAAGTCGTCGGCATACAAAGAAGGAGACACCGACGACCCCACTGCTGCAGCCAGACCATTAATGGCCACTAGAAATAAGGAGACGCTCAACACTGAGCCCCGCGGGACCCCATTTTCCTGTATATAAGATGAACTAGAGGTGGCACCGACTTGCACCCGGAAAGAGCGGCGCAATAAAAAGGTTTGAAGAAAAGCCGGGAGCCGACCACGAAGACCCCACTCATGCAACGTGGCGAGGATGTGATGCCGCCATGTGGTGTCATACACCTTCCGCAGATCGAAAAATACAGCAACGAGATGCTGACGTCGGGCAAAGGCCGTACGGACTGCAGATTCCAGCTGCACCAAATTGTCCGTGGCAGACCGGCCCCGACGGAAGCCACCCTGGGATGGAGTGAGGAGACCGCGCGACTCAAGGACCCAACACAAACGCCGCCCCACCATACGTTCGAGCAATTTGCACAAAACGTTGGTGAGGGTAATGGGACGATAGCTGTCCACCGCCAGTGGGTCCGCACCGGGCTTCAAGATGGGGACAATAACACCCTCTCGCCATTGCGACGGGAACACGCCTTCGCTCCAAATGCGATTAAATATCGCGAGAATGTGTCTCTGGCAGTCCCTGGAGAGATGCTTCAGCATCTGCGCGTGGATGCAGTCTGGGCCTGGTGCTGTATCAGGGCAATCGGCGAGGGCAGCGAGGAATTCCCTCTCGCTGAAAGGAGCATTGTATGTTTCAGAACGACGCGTGTGGAATGAGAACGGCGTCCGCTCGGCTCGCTCCTTTAGAGAGCGAAAGGCGGGGGGATAGGATGCAGTCGCAGAGCTCTGAGCAAAGTGCGCGGCAAGCCGTTCAGCAATGACGGCAGCGTCCGTGCAGACAGCGCCGTCCAAGGAGAGCCCAGGGACACCCATAGGGGTCTGGTATCCGTAAATCCGCCGGATCCGGGACCACACGAGCGAGGGGGAGACATGGGAGCCCAAGGATGAGACACACCTCTCCCAGCACTCCTGCTTACGCCGTGCAATAAGACGACGGGCGAAGGCACGGAGCCTCTTAAAGGTGATGAGGGTCTCAAGAGACGGGTGCCGCCTATGACGCTGGAGAGCCCGCCGACGGTCGCGAATAGCCTCAGCAACCTCCGGCGACCACCAGGGTACAGCCTTCCTCCGAGGGTGGCCAGAAGAACGGGGGATGGCAGCCTCGGCCGCTGAAATGATGGACGTGGTTAAAACACGCACCACCTCGTCAATGTCACCCTGTGGGGGAGACTCAATGGTTGCAGCGAAAGTAAAAGCTGGCCAGTCAGCCCTGTGGAGAGCCCAGCGGGGCAAGCGCCCAGAAGAATGACACTGGGGCAGTGACAAATAGATGGGAAAATGGTCACTACCACACAGGTCAGGATGCACTTTCCAGTGGAGGGATGGGACAAGTCCAGGGCTGCAAATAGAGAGATCGATGGCCGAGAACGAGCCATGGGCCACACTGAAATGCGTGGGAGCACCGGTGTTCAACAGGCTAAGGTCGAGCTGAGCCAACACATGCTCCACGGCCCGACCGCGGTCATCGGAGACAGTCCCACCCCATAGAGGGTTGTGGGCATTGAAATCACCCAGCAGCAAAAAAGGTGGCGGCAGTTGGGCTATCAGAGCAGCCAGGACATGCTGCGCGACAGCACCATCAGGTGGAAGGTAAATACTGCAGACGGTAATAGCCTGTGGCGTCCACACCCGAACAGCGACAGCCTCTAAAGCTGTTTGTAGAGGTACAAACTCGCTGTGAAGAGAGTTAAGGACATATATGCAGACGCCACCAGACACCCTTTCATAAGCTGCCCGGTTCTTAAAATAACCCCGATAGCCACGGAGGGCGGGGGTTCGCATTGCTGGAAACCAAGTTTCCTGCAGAGCAATGCAAAGGAAAGGATGACGGCTGATAAGTTGGCGGAGCTCAGCTAGATGGTGGAAGAAACCGCTGCAGTTCCACTGGAGGATGGTATTAGCCATGGATGGGAAAGGCGTGAAGGGATTGGGGAGGCAGATTACGCCTCCGGGGCCCCTGCTGCTACTGAGTCACCACCTGGACAACAGCTGTCTATTGCATCCGAGGGACTGGCGAGATCCATGTCCTCAGTGGACGCCAGAATCTCCACCTCATCCTCAGACGCAGAGCTTGTAGGAAGCGGTGGAATGGGTGCCACCGCAATGTCGGTAGCCTTGGGGAGTTTCTTCTTCTTCTGCTTCTCGCACTGCACCTTGGGTGGTTCAGGCTGGGAGGGCGTCACTGGGTCAGTCTCAGGGACAGACGATGACCGTGTGTCCCGACGACCAGGGACTGGCGGTTGTTTGAGCCACTTGTGGCTGTCGGCTTTGGAACCGGTCGGAACGTGCGAAGGGAGGTCCCCAAGGGACCCCTTCCTTATGAGAGTAGCCGAAGAAGTCTTACGCTTCTCCGGCTGGGAAGGGGGGACTGATGTCCCCGATGGTTGGGGGGGTGTTGCTCCTGAAGTAGATGGAGCAGGAGCAACAGGAGGTTTAGTGCCCCCCACCATCAAGGGGGCAGGTGTGGGACTTCGACTCTGAGAGCTGACTGGAGTGGATGGAATTGTAGAAGGAGTGACAGTTGTGGCATAAGAAGCTGTCATGCGCACTGGATGAAGCCGATCATATTTCCGCTTCGCCTCAGTGTACGTCAGGCGGTCGAGAGTCTTGATTTCCATGATCTTCCGCTCCTTCTGCAGAATCGGACAGTCTGGCGAGCAAGGCGGATGGTGTGCACCACAGTTCACACAGATTGGAGGCGGCGCACAGGGATGATCAGGATGGGAAGGTCGACCGCAATCGCGACAGACGAGGTCGGAAGCACAGCGTGAAGACATGTCGCCGAACTTCCAACACTTGAAGCACCGCATCGGGGGAGGGATATACGGCTTGACATCACAACGGTACACCATCACCTTGACCTTCTCAGGTAACGTGTCACCCTCGAAGGCCAAGATGAAGGCACCGGTGGCAACTTGACGATCCCTCGGACCCCGGTGGACGCGCCAGACGAAATGGACACCTCGGCGCTCCAAGTTGGCGTGCAGCTCGTCATCGGACTGTAAAAGGAGATCGCGGTGAAAAATAATTCCCTGGACCATATTTAAGCTGTTATGTGGGGTGATAGTAACAGACACATCCCCCAACTTCGTACAAGCCAGCAAGGCTCGTGACTGGGCAGAGGATGCCGTTTTTATCAACACCGATCCAGACCGCATCTTGGACAAGCCCTCCACCTCCCCGAACTTGTCCTCTAAATGTTCGACAAAGAACTGAGGCTTCACAGACACAAACGAATCCCCGTCAGCTCTGGTACAGACGAGATACCGGGGCGAGTATCTTTCGCTCTCATTCACAGCCTTTCGTTCCTCCCATGGTGTGGCCAGGGAGGGGAACGATTTGGGGTCATACACATTAGCCTTAAAGTGAGCTTTGGAACGCTTACAGACTGCTGACGGCTGGCCGCCAGCGAGAGATGATGTACCACGCTTCATTGCGGGTCATCCGCCCTGATGCCACCTACTCCGACCAAGGGCCCTCCCCACGGGCGCCACCCAGCCACAGCAAAGGCCACCTGGCAGGATGGCCATTGCCGGGAGTCCCGATGCCCCAGGGCGACGGGCATCTACTCCTTGGCATACGTGGGGAGTTAACGGCGCAGGCATCAGTAGAGCGATCCCTGTGTTGTCAGGGGGCTACAACCAAGAGGGTACATGGCGGCCCCACCACAACGGACTGGCTACCGTGCTGGATCTTAGGTGCAAAAATGGCCAAGGTCGTCGTCGCAGTGCTGCAGAGTGCAACGTGGTAATCGCCCAAGAGATCGAAAACGAGCGGGACACCATTGCAACGACGAGAAAGACGGCTAAAGGTCTAATTGCACGATGGATACAATGCACCATGTAAGGCGCCCTTCCCCAAGTGGCTCGCTCTTCGGAATAATTTAGAAAGATGGAGGTCAAACCCGAGAGGGGACCATCACATAAGGCCGAAACATGTGAGACTCCTTTTAGTCGCCTCTTACGACAGGCAGGAATACCGCGGGCCTATTCTAACCCCCGAACCCGCAGGGGGCTATAAAAGAGGCATTCCTTCTAAAGCACTGCTTTTTTTCTGTAAAAGAATTTATAAATATGCAACCAGAGTTATTTTTCTTCAGATATATATTGATCAATTGAATGCGGAGTGTTATATACACCGGTATACCTGCCTAGAATCGTGTAAGTTCCCACGAGCATGCAGAAGTGCAGCAATACAACGTGGTAAGGACTCTACTAATGTCTGAAGTAGTGCTGGAGAGAACTGACACGAATCCTGTAGGGCTGTCCATAAATCCGTAAGAGTATGAGGGACTGGAGATCTCTTCTGAACAGCAAGTTACAAGGCATCCCAGATATGCTCAATGATGTTCATGTCTGGGGAGTTTGGTGGCCAGCGAAAGTGTTTAAAGTCAGAAGTGAGTTCCTGGAGCCACTCTGAAGCAATTCTGGAAGTGTGGGCTGTCGTATCACCCTGTTGGAATCGTCCAAGTCTGTTGGGATGGACATGGATGGATGCAGGTGGTCAAACACGATGCTTACATATGTACCACATGTCAGAGTCATTTCTAGAGGTATCAGGGGTCCCACACCATTACAGAGCCTCCACAAGCTTGAACAGCCCCCTGCTGGATTCATGAGGTTGTCTCCACACCAATACATGTTCATCCACTCGATACAATTTGAAACGAGACTCGTCAGACCCGGGAACATGTTTCCAGTCATCAACAGTCCAATATCGGTGTTGACAGGCCCAAGCAAGGTGTAAAGCTTTGTGTTGGGCAGTGATCAAGGGTACAAGAGTGGTCCTTAGGCTCCGAAAGCCCATATCAATGATGTATCGTCGAATGATTCGCATGCTGACACTTGTTGATGGCCCAACATTGAAATTTGCAGCAATTTTCAGAAGGGTTGCACTTCTCTCATGTTGAACACTCCTCTTCTGTCATCATTGGTCCCATTCTTGCAGAATCTTTTTCTGGCTGCAGCGATGTCAGAGATTTAACGTTTTACCAGAATCCTGATATTCACAGTACCCTCGTGAAATGGTCGCACAGGAATATTCCACATGCAATAGCATTTGTACAGCATATATTGTGCACTAAAGCAAATTTAGGAAAAAATTAGGCAAAAGATAATTTGTAACTTAATAAATTCTGAAACACAGGCCCCTCTAAGGACCATCAAATTCCCGCACACAACAGTCAGTTTTCAGATAAGCTGCCAGTTTTCAGATATGCTGTCAGATAAATAAACAAATAAATAAATAATAAATGGTTTATTTATCCATAATAACATATGACCATTAATAAGAGGTTAGAAATAAAGATATATTATACACAACATGGAGTACAAACATTCATCAATTAACAGTCGCTGTAATTTTCTCTTAAATATGTTTCCATTTAACAGTTTAACATTATTTAGCAATCTGTTATAAAAAGGTCTCCTAGCAGAAAATAGACTATGATCTGTTACTCTTTTATTATTAAATTTTACTTGGCAATCATCTCTTTTTCTTGTATTATAATTATGGATTCCACTATTGAATATACAAAATAGATTTGTCTTAAGACAGGTGGTGCTATTATGTTAGAAAGGCATTTTAGAATGTAGATGTTACTGGAGTTTTTTTTTAAACCGATTACTCTGGCTCAGTATCCACTTGCCTTGATGTATAATTTAGCACAAACTCCATCAGAATTGTCATTTAGTGCCCGCCCGTTTGTTTTCGGTAAGGTATTCTGTGATGAGGCTAATGTTATTCTCTGTATTGTTTTGCAATGCTGTTTTGTAGAGCCCCAGCTTAAGAAGGAGGTATCATCGACAATATACTAGGTTTGCATTTTGTAGAATTATTATATCACTGACGTACACAATAAACAAAAAAGGCCTTATGCTACTTGCCCAGTGTGGGGCTTAAATCATGTGATCCAATGGGAGCCCAGAGAGTTACACAGGATACATTTTAATCTCTCTTCACATCAAAATAACTCAAGTTAATCACAACTGAGTTAGCATATGATAGACAGCTGGTACATTTCAATGGCATGCTACCAGTACTGCAGTTCAATATGGTAGTTATGAGGACGGAGCAGTAAAATTGTCAAATTAAAGTAAGAATGCTCAGAGATTGTTGCAATGCTGAAATTGCAATAAATGCTTATTATGGCTACAAGCACAGTTTATTAAGATATGGTATATTATTCAGGCGAAATACCACTTTTGCAGAAAAAAAAGTCATTTAAAATTTAGAAGAAAGCTGTAACGTTAATAAAAGATGCTGCTTGCAGAGAATCATGTAGAGGTATTTTTAAAGAATCAAAAATCATGGTCCTGCCAGCTACATTTATATGAGAAAGTATCTGCTTCATAAAGAGTCATCAAGAGTTTTCAACTCTTGAACAGTAAGTTTCACAGTTAAGAAAGCAGGTAGTGGGGTGACTTACGAATTGATGTACACACAAAAACAATACACAGGGGCATGCTGAAAAGTAATGCCTCTGAATTTATGTGAAAATTCAAAGGTTTTAAATAAAACAAACGTTATTCTTCATGTCATCATACTTATTTCTCAACACAGTCACCCTGGAGTCAAACACATTTCTCCCAACAAGACACTAGTTTGTTGATATCATCACTACAGAATGGCCGACTGTGTCGACAAGAGTCACAATCCAACCTCTGATTGCACTCCATCACTATCAAAGTGAAGTCCTCAAAGGTGTTATTTAGGTTTTGGAAAAGATGAAAATTGGAAGAGACAAAGTCAGGATTGTATGAGGGGTGATCGATGGCAGGTAAACCAAGGTGTTGCGCTGCTCCAGATATTGCGACACTAGTGTGCGGTCTAGCATTGTCATGCTGCAAGAGGGGTTGCGTCACATGTGGACAAACTCTTCAGATTTGTGAAACTCAATTATAGCATGCTGTTTGTCAACCACCAACTTAGTTCCGTAACACATCATCATGTTACACGGCACAATTCAGAGCCATCTAACAGCAGAGGTGTGCCCTTGCGTCAGAAAAGCAGGAAATTTGACCAAGTAATATGTATGACATGTAATACCTCAGCCAATATTGAGAACAGAATAAAAAAATTTGGAGTTATTACTTTTCAGCATGCCTTCATACAAGGTCAGTGTACTATATGAATCAAAAATTCTTTGCAATGCATAGCCAGATAAGACGACAAAAAATACCAAACTTTATCACAATTACAATAGTGCTACAAGATCTACTAATAACTCACAGATTCTACAATGTTAATGAATATTTGCAAAACTTCCTCAAATCTCTGGGTTGTACTTCATAATCTCTCTACTTGGTAAACTATAATCATCAGAGTATTTCTAGACACAACTAAATAACTCTTACTAATGTAATCCTGTTAATAGTAAGTGTGTGTAGTTGTGTGTCTCTTGTGGCCATTCTTGTGGACATTACATTTTATTTTCTTGCACCTATTTAAGTAGAATATGCCTACTTTAGTACAATCAGTCAACATGACAATAACCCTTCAGCTAAGTGCCTTTTGTGTCTGTATTTGTGTAGACTACATAAAATTCTATTTTATATCTAAAAACAAAGATGATGTGACTTACCAAAAGAAAGCGCTGGCAGGTCGATAGACACACAAACATACACACAAAATTCAAGCTTTCGCAACACATATCCATCCGCACATACACAGACACAAGCGGACAAGAGTGTATACCTGTCCTTTTTTCCCCCCTAAGGTAAGTCTTTCCGCTCCCGGGATTGGAATGACACCTTACCCTCTCCCTTAAAACCCACATGCTTTCGTCTTTCCTCTCCTTCCCTCTTTCCTGATGAAGCAACCGTTTGTTGCGAAAGCTTGAATTTTGTGTGTATGTTTGTGTGTCTATCGACCTGCCAGCGCTTTCTTTTGGTAAGTCACATCATCTTTGATTTTATATCTAAAAACAAAGATGATGTGACTTACCAAACGAAAGCGCTGGCACGTCTGCTTGTGTCTGTATATGTGTGGATGGATATGTGTGTGTGTGTGTGTGTGCGCGCGAGTGTATACCCGTCCTTTTTTCCCCCTAAGGTAAGTCTTTCCGCTCCCGGGATTGGAATGACTCCTTACCCTCTCCCTTAAAACCCACATCCTTTCGTCTTTCCCTCTCCTTCCCTCTTTCCTGATGAGGCAACAGTTTGTTGTGAAAGCTTGAATTTTGTGTGTATGTTTGTGTTTGTTTGTGTGTCTATCGACGTGCCAGCGCTTTCGTTTGGTAAGTCACATCATCTTTGTTTTTAGATATATTTTTCCCACGTGGAATGTTTCCCTCTATTAAGTCACATCTTTGTTTTTAGATATATTTATCCCATGTGGAATGTTTCCCTCTATTATATTCATAAAATACTATTTTGCGATACTTAACTAACTATGGTAGTATAATTTTTAATTTATTAGAATTAATCAGGCGGTGTTGATGATTTATAATAGATCAGTTTCACAATAAATGTTATGATGGGAACATGCCAACAGGAAAAACTTGAAACACTTATATACGACTAAATAAAAAAGCAAAAGAATATTTACAGATTATTCATGGTGATTTATCTCTACTCAAGAATTCCTCTATGGTATCAAAGGAGTTGTTAACCCCTTTCTGCATAGCAGGCCATATATGAGACAAACCCAAAAACAGCAGTGTACTTTCTGCATGAATATTTCTCTTTTAGTGAAACAGATTATATATTGTCTTTTGAGGTTACTAGAACATACTGAAAAGTAATTTTGAAAAGAAAAAATTATTTTCCAAAATATAAGAAACTAATTTGGAACATTTCTGGAACAACATCCATGTAATGTGCAATATCTATCAGTTCTATACTCTTTTACTGCTACTTTATTAAGTAACACATCATAACTACTACCTTACACAAGCCTTTTTTTTCTTTCTTTCTTTTTTTCCCATATGGTGCAGTTATCTATTATGAAGTACTGTCTGAAGGAAGCTGCATAAATATTCAGTCAGATCTTGACTTTTGGAACTGGCTAACTCATACAAATATACTTGGGGGTAACAATTCATATTCCCCATGAACCACGGACCATGCCGTTGGTGGGAAGGCTTGCGTGCCTCAGCGATACAGATAGCCGTACTGTAGGTGCAACTACCAAGGAGGGGTATCTGTTGTCAGGCCAGACAAACGTATGGTTCCTGAAGAGGGTCAGCAGCCTTTTCAGTAGTTGCAGGGGCAACAGTCTGGATGATTGACTGATCTGGCCTTCTAACATTAACCAAAACGGCCTTGATGTGCTGGTACTACGAACAGCTGAAAGCAAGGGGAAACTACAGCCGTAATTTTTCCCGAGGGCATGCAGCTTTACTGTATGGTTAAGTGATGATGGCATCCTATTGGGTAAAATATTTCAGAGGTAAAATAGTCCCCCATTCAGATGGATTCTTGGCAGGGACTACTCAGGAGGATGTTACCAGGAGAAACAAAACTGGTGTTCTGCAGATCAAAGCACGGAATGTCATGTCCTTAATTGGGAAGGTAGGTTAGAAAAATTAAAAAGGGAAATGGATAGGGTAAAGCTAGATATAGGTGGAATTAGTGAAGTTCGGTGGCAGGAGGAACAAGACTTCTGGTCGGGTGGATAAAGGGTTATAAATACAAAATCAAATAGGGGTAAGGCAGGAGTAGGTTTAATAACGAATAAAAAAACAGGAATGCAGGTAAGCTACTACGAACAGCATAGTGAATGCATTATTGTGGCCAAGATAGACAAGAAGCCCAAGCCTACCATAGTAGTACAAGTTTATATGCCAACTAGTTCCGCAAATAAAGAGATGGAAGAAATGTACGATGCAATAAAAGAAATTATTCAGACAGATAAGGGAGATGAAAATTTAATAATCATGGGTGACTGGATTTCGATACTGGGAAAAGGAAGAGAAGGAAAAGTAGTATGTGAATATGACGGGGGTAAGGAGTGAAAGAGGAAGCCACCTGGTAGAATTTTGCACAGAGCATAACTTAATCATAGCTAACACTTGGTTTAAGAATCTTGAAAGGAGGTTGTATACATGGGAGAGGCCTGGAGACATTTGAAGATTCCAGATAGATTATATAATGGTAAGACAGAGATTTAGGAACCAGGTTTTAAATTGTAAGACATTTCCAGGGGCAGACATGGACTCTGACCACAACCTATTGACTATGAACTGTAGATTAAAACTGAAGAAACTGCACAAATGTGGGAATTTAACAAGGTGGGACCTGGATAAACTGAAGGAAACAGAGGTTGTACAGAGTTTCAGAGAGAGTATTAGGGAACGATTCACAAGAATGGGGGAAAGAAATACAGTAGAAGAAGAATGGGTAGCTTCGGGAGATGAAATAGTGTAGGCAGCAGAGGATCAAGAACGCAAAAAGACGAGGGCTAGTAGAAATTCTTGGGCAACAGAAGAAATATTGAATTTAATTTGTGAAAGGAGAATATACAAAAATGGAGTAAATGAAGGAAGCAAACAGGAGTACAAACGTCTCACAAATGTGATCAACAAGAAGTGCGAAATGGCTAAGCAGGAATGGCTAGAGAAGAAATTTAAGGGCATTACGGATGTATCTGATTCCACCCATCTGCTTTGATCCTTGACAAAATCAATATGGCAGAAATGGCTATTCTAAGCGCCTCTAATATGGCGCCTATGATGTCACTGTGTACACACGGTAACTAACACGAAAATACGTATAAATAAGACAATAACATCTCCCTCCAAAACTACAATCAAAGTAATGGGGAAACCAAGGGAAATTGGGAGTTATAGGGAGGGGACAAGCTAATATAACTGTAAAAAAAAGACATGCCATGATCCTAAAACACACAAAATGACCAACCAAAAAAAAAAAAATTAAAAAGTCTACAGAAATCGGACATTCCCTTCATCTTTATTTTTCAATTGCAGCTGATGATGCCAAAACACCAATGCCTACATATAAATATACGAGAATTACACGCGCGCGCGCACACACACACAGACACACACACACACACACACACACACACACAGAGAGAGAGAGAGAGAGAGAGAGAGAGAGAGAGAGAGAGGTCAAAGCAGACACATGGAATCAGACGCTTCCTTTGACCCAATGTAAGCATGTAGAGGCCCCTTGCAGGGCCACCCGAATCATCCCCGTTCTATTATATGATAAGATGGCATTGTCTTCTATATGTGTATAATCAGTTTAAATAAAACTTTCTTAAGCTTTACATGTGACTTTATTTTTTATTACGGTAAAAGTAAAGGTACCTCAGGATATCCTTAGTGTCCCCCTCCTTGAGGTTTTTCTGTATCCACCACTCACCAGGGGTAAGATAGACATTGCCTACAGGAAAATTAAAAGAGACCTTTGGAGAAAAGAGAACCACCTGTATGAATATCAAGAGCTGTAATGGAAAACCGGTCCTAAGCAAAGAAAAAAAAGCAGAAAGGTGGAAAGAGTATATAGAGGGTCTATACAAACAAGGGAGATGTACTCAAGGGCAATATTATGGAAATGGAAGAGGATGTAGATGAAGATGAGAAGGGGGATATACTGCATGAAGAATTTGACAAAGCACTGAAAGGCCAAGACAAGGCCCCAGGAGTAGACAACATCCTGTCAGAGCTACTGATAGCCTTGGGAGAGCCAGCCATGACAGAACTCTTCCAGCCATTGAGCAAGAAGAATATAATAATCCCATTTCCAAAGAAAACAGGTGCTGACAGGTGTGAAAATTACCGAACTATCAGTTTAATAAGTCGTAAAAATACCGATACGAATTCTTTACAGGCGAATGGAAAAACTGGTTGAAGCCGACCTCAGGGAAGATCAGTTTGGATTCCGTAGAAATGTTGGAACATGCAAGGCATACTGACGCTACGACTTATCTTCGAAGATAGGTTAAGGAAAGGCAAACCTACATTTATAGCATTTGTAGACTTAGAGAAAGCTTTAAACAGTGTCGACTGGAATACTCTCTCTCAAATTCTGAATGTGCAGGCGTAAAACACAGGGAGCAAAAAGCTATTTACAATCTGAACAGAAACCAGATGGCAATAATGAGAGTCAAGAGCCACGAAAGGGAAGCAGTGGTTGAGAAGGTAGTCAGACAGGACTGTAGCCTATCCCTGTGTTATTCAATCTCTACACTGAACAACCTGTAACAGAAACCAAAGAAAAATTTGGAACATGGATTGAAGTTCAGGGAGAAGAAATAAAAGCTTTGAGGTTTGCCGATGACATTATAACTCTGTCAGAGACAGCAAAGTACTTGGAAGAGCAGTTGCATGGAATGGATAGTATCTTGAAAGGAAAATATGAGATGAACATCAACAAAAGAAAAACAAGGATAATTGAATGCATTCAAATCAGGTGATGCTGAGTGAATTAGATTAGGAAGTGAGACCTTAAGGTAGTAAATAAGTTTTGTTACTTTGGGAGCAAAATAACTGGTAGAGCACTTGCCCGCGAAAGGCAAAGGTCCCGAGTTCGAATCTCGGTCGGGCACACAGTTTTAATCTGCCAGGAAGTTTCATATCAGCGCACACTCCGCTACAGAGTGAAAATCTCATTCTGAAAATAACTGATGATGGTCAAAGTAGAGAGGATATAAAATGTAGACTGGCAATGGCAAGGAAAGTGTTTCTGAAGAAGAGGCAGCGATTATAGATTTTAGTGTCAAGAAGTCTTTTCTTAAAGTATTTGTATGGAGTGTAGCCATGTATGGAAGTGAAACATGGACGATAAACAGTGCAAACAATAAGAGAGTAGAAGCTTTTGAAATGTGGTGCAACAGAAGAATGCTGAAGATTAGTTGGGTAGCTCACATAACTAATGAGGAGGTACTGAATAGAAGTGGGGAGAAGACGAATTTGCGGCTCAGATTGGCTAGAAGAAGGGATTGGTTGGTAGGACTTGTTCTGAGGCATCAAGGGATCACCAATTTAGCACTGGAAGGAAGCGTTGAGGGTAAAAATTGCAGAGGGAGACCGAGAGATTAATACACTAAGAAGACTCGAGTACTAAATTATTTCAAAAATAGAGAGAGTCATATAAATTCCCGTAACCAGCATTATCCTTCGGAGAAGGTATTTGAGATCGACAGATCTGGCAATCCAGAGAAGAAGATCGGCTGTGCAGATTAAGTACACCAACTGATGTGAGAGAGGTGTGAATTTTGCAGTCTAACTTCGCACTAATCTTGTCCTCTAAAGCATTAGAACATGGCAACCTGTGAAAAAGGACTAAATAAAATGGGAGTTTTGGGAGGAAATTGGAGCAGAAGATATATGTTGCCATAGCAACCAGGTATAAGAAGACAGGAGAACTTTTGCGTAATTGGATTAAGTCCAAAAATTAAATAAAAAAATTTGTGAATGCAAGACAGTGAAAGACGTGGGAAAGTAATTAAAAGAACGGAAAGAAGACCTCGACAAATTAGACTAAGAAGAGACATGACAAGGATAATTCAACTAAGAAGATCCGGTGTGGGGAGTGTACAGCTGGCACACGCATCGCGAGGATACAGATGCGGAGACAACATCTAACACCACCGGCACCAGTTTTGGCTAACCAGTGCTGATTGTGTAAATCATGAAATTCTGCTAGACAAGCTCAAGTATTGTGGCATGAGTGGGACAGTGCACAAATGGTTTAATTCGTACCTAACTGGAAGAGTGCAGAAAGTTGAAATAAGTAGTTCTCGTAACATGCAAAGATCAGCACATTCCTCAAACTGGGGAACTATCAAGAATGGGGTTCCACAAGGGTCAGTCTTGGGTCCTTTGTTGTTCTTATTATACATTAATGACTTGCCATTCTGTATTCATGAAGAGGCAAAGTTAGTTCTCTTTGCTGATGATACAAGTATAGTAATCACACCTGACAAACAAGAATTAACTGATGAAATTGTCAATACTGTCTTTCAGAAAATTACTAAGTGGTTCCTTGTAAACGGACTCTCACTGAATTTTGATAAGACACAGTACATACACTTCCGTACAGGGAATGGTATGACGCCATTAATAAATATAGACCTTAATCAGAAGCATATAGCTAAGGTAGAATATTCCAAATTTTTAGGTGTGCCCATTGATGAGAGATTAAATTGAAAGAAACACATTGATGATCTGCTGAAACGTTTGAGTTCAGCTACTTATGCAATAAGGGTCATTGCAAATTTTGGTGATAAACATCTTAGTAAATTAGCTTACTACGCCTATTTTCACTCATTGCTTTCATATGGCATCATATTTTGGGGTAATTCATCACTGAGGAATAAAGTATTTATTGCACAAAAGCGTGTAATCAGAATAATAGCTGGAGTCCACCCAAGATCATCCTGCAGATCCATTAGGATCTAGGGATATTCACAGTAGCTTCTCAGTATATATACTCTCTTATGAAATTTGTTATTAACAACCAAACCCAATTCAAAATTAATAGCAGTGTGCATAACTACAATACTAGGAGAAAGGACGATCTTCACTATTCAAGATTAAATCTAACTTTGGCGCAGAAAGGGGTGAATTATACTGGCACTAAAGTCTTTGGTCACTTACCAAATAGTATCAAAAGTCTGACAGATAACCAACAAGTATTTAAGAAGAAATTAAAACAATTTCTGAATGACAACTCCTTCTACTCCATAGAGGAATTTTTAGATATAAATTAAGAAAAAAAAGAAAAAAAATTTAAAAAATAAAAAAATAAAAATAAAAAATAAAGAAAAACAAAAAACACAAAAAATAAAGTTGTTATATTAACTTAAGTATGTTGTTAAATTAACCTAATTATGTCATGTATTAGAAAATTCGACTCGTTCCACATCATTACGAAATATCGTATTCATGATCCATGGAACTAGTATTAATCTAATCTAATCTAATCCGCACACCAACGTGGAAACCAGCAGTTACTGTTCACTGGTGCTGATTCTACACCTGCTCACCGACGCAGCCTAAAACTCTACACCGGGTGAGCGGAAAACAATAATTGTTTGAGTATAAAGTTGAACAAATTGTTCACTAGACTTTATTATATCTAGAATTGGTAAAACCATGGAAAACATACAGCCAGCTGAAGAGACTTCTGAACTAGCTGCGGCTATGATAATAACAGAAAGGTACCTGATTGGTCTGAGTTTACAATATGCGAGGGCAGTTCAATAAGTAATGCAACACATTTTGTTTCTGAAACTGGGGTTGTTTTATTCAGCATTGAAATACACCAGGTTATTCCCCAATCTCTTAGCTACACAACACTATTTTTCAACGTAATCTCCATTCAATGCTACGGCCTTACGCCACCTTGAAATGAGGGCCTGTATGCCTGCACGGTACCATTCCACTGGTCGATGTCGGAGCCAACGTCGTACTGCATCAGTAACTTCTTCGTCATCCGCGTAGTGCCTCCCACGGATTGCGTCCTTCATTAGGCCAAACATATGGAAATCCGACGGTGCGAGATCGGGGCTGTAGGGTGCATGAGGAACAACAGTCCACTGAAGTTTTGTGAGCTCCTCTCGGGTGCGAAGACTTGTGTGAGGTCTTGCGTTGTCACGAAGAAGGAGAAGTTTGTTCAAATTTTTGTGCCTACGAACACGCTGAAGTCGTTTCTTCAATTTCTGAAGAGTAGCACAATACACTTCAGAGTTGATAGTTTGACCAGGGGGAAGGACATCGAACAGAATAACCCCTTCAGCGTCCCAGAAGACTGTAACCATGACTTTACCGGCTGAGGGTATGGCTTTAAACTTTTTCTTGGTAGGGGAGTGGGTGTGGCGCCACTCCATTGATTGCCGTTTTGTTTCAGGTTCGAAGTGATGAACCCATGTTTCATCGCCTGTAACAATCTTTGACAAGAAATTGTCACCCTCAGCCACATGACGAGCAAGCAATTCCGCACAGATGATTCTCCTTTGCTCTTTATGGTGTTCGGTTAGACAACGAGGGACCCAGCGGGAACAAACCTTTGAATATCCCAACTGGTGAACAATTGTGACAGCACTACCAACAGAGATGTCAAGTTGAGCACTGAGTTGTTTGATGGTGATCTGTCGATCATTTCGAACGAGTGTGTTCGGATGCTCCGCCATTGCAGGAGTCACAGCTGTGCACGGCCGGCCCGCACGCGGGAGATCAGACAGTCTTGCTTGACCTTGCGGCGATGATGACACACGCTTTGCCCAACGACTCACTGTGCTTTTGTCCACTGCCAGATCACCGTAGACATTCTGCAAGCGCCTATGAATATCTGAGATGCCCTGGTTTTCCGCCAAAAGAAACTCGATCACTGCCCGTTGTTTGCAACGCACATCCGTTACAGACGCCATTTTAACAGCTCCGTACAGCGCTGCCACCTGTCGGAAGTCAATGAAACTATACGAGACGAAGCGGGAATGTTTGAAAATATTCCACAAGAAATTTCCGGTTTTTTCAACCAAAATTGGCCGAGAAAAAAAAGTGTTGCATTACTTATTGAACTGCCCTCGTAGATGCACAAAGTAAAGAATCAGGCTTAATGAATGTCCAAAATGCTTCTTCAAGAAAGGAACTAAGTCCTAAATTAGACTCAGTATACACTCAATTAAATGATAAAACAGACGACCAGGGTGCTTCTTTGAGAAATGAAATAAGTGCAACTTTAATGAAAAGCTAGGTGCACAAAGTGCTAATTTAAATAGAGAATTAGATACAGTAAATACTCAAATAATAAATTGGGTCAGGTTGCCCTCCATAGGATGGGTGCACACAACGACTGTGGTTATATTGGGTTAGATAGAGCAGCAATCAGTCGTAGAATTAAGTTGCGTTAATATGACATTTATAGTCACAACGCAGATCAGATTTCGACCTGTGTCAGGTCATTATCAATGCAGTGCGGAATTGTAGCAGTTGTTCGTGCTCAATGATTGAACTGTGTAAGCATTCACTTGAGCACAAACAACTGCTACAATTCCGAAATCTGATCTGCGTTGTGACTATAAATGTAATATTAAAGCAACTTAATTCTACGACTGATTGCTGCTCTATCTAACCCAATAAATTGGGTGTTTAGAATAAAACTTTAGGATTGTTAAGTGCAAATGTTACATTTGCTGCTGTATAGCAGAGGTTGCATACCTTAAAAGAAAATGTTAAAAAGGAGGGTAAGTTAATACTAATCATCCAATCGCAAATTGCAGACATTAACACTCGAGTAGATAATGTGGAAAGAAACTTTAAAGAGGAATTAGCAACCTCAGACATAATAAATATAAGTAGTCTGGAGGAACATGTCGAGGAAATAATTGACCGAAAAGTTGCCACAACAGTAATCTCTGAGAACGTACCTCCTGTCTTGTCTTCCGAACTCATTGATACCAAGAAAGGTATGGAAGAATTATGAAAGAATTCAAACTTATTCAGGGCAAAGTAGATAAGAGGATAACTTCTCCTAACATGGTATTAACTGGTGAGGAAATAATGAATTTACATAAGTCCCATAAGATTTCACACACACGGATTTACAATGGGGAGCCAATTCAGGGTTACCTAGGCAATTCCCTAAGTTTAAGCCAGATGACGAAGTACATCCTACCCATTTTTTTGAAAAGGTGCAACCAAGCCTTGCCCAAGAACTGGGAGGATTCGAAACAGATTGAGTTCGCTGTGGGGCATCGATTAGGGGAGGCCTCAAGAGTGAGGTACAGTAAACATTGAGAACTTTTCCTCTTGTGGAGATTTTCAGAAGAAGTTTAAAGAGAAGTATTGGTCAGTAAGTGCCTAGGAAAAATTGATATCGGAGTTGTGGGACCCAAAGTATTACAGCAATATGAGGGGTTCAATGAGAAAATAAATCAACTGGCATTTAACACATGCGAAGTACTTAGATAAGCCAATGGAGGATGACGGGTTAGTTCGAATTTCAATAAGACGATTACCCATTTACACGAGGAAAGATGTATTGTGTAGTCGGTAGAAAACAGTAGAAGAGTTGTTATGCTTTGTGGATGTACTGGATGCCTTAAATAAAGACCGCAACGAGAAGGTGCACCAAAGTGAAAATAACAAAACATTAGGCCAACTTAGCTAGAGTACACCAGTATAACATGGACAATGGTAACGATAATTATCAAAAAAAGCACCCACTTTCGAATTTAGGGTCAGTGACTTCGCAGGAATTTGTGCCGAGTAATAAAGGAGTACAAAGCGGTAACGTAATATCCCGATTTGGTAACCAACCAGTAATTACCAATAATGAGGAAAATGCGGTGCGTTCTGAATCCAGGGCCGTGACCCAGGTCGTAGAGACACACTAGAAGAGCTGGTTCATAATAAATATGTTAATTTCACGCACAAAATATCTACAAAAGAATGGTTGTTACTGTAAGAACCAAGCATAAACACCAATAATCCACAACCAGTAACACCGCGTTCTTTAACTTATTACAAACTAAACATCACCTACCCCCGTTACCAGTAACGTGAGTTTACATAGGTGGTATAACAGGAACGAATAGCAAAGTTGTGACACACGAAACCCAGGTGAACTGCCACATTGAAAATAATTTGACATAAAAGTTTTCTGGGTTTGGTACCGCGTCATAATGTAAAAACTACTGTTGCAGGAGAAAAACCATTAGACCCAGACGAAGGCCGCTGCAACCGTGGCTGAAACGTTGGTTTTTCTCCAGCAGCAGTAGTTTTTTACATTATGACGCGGTACCAAACCCAGAAAACTTTTATGTCGACTGACACTGGCCGCGGAAGCCTACGCAATTATATGAAAATAATTTGTTTCGTCAGACAATGTTAACAGTAGAAAATATCAATAGGGATGTATTATTTGGGTCACATTGGCTATTAGAAATTAAAGTCATTTTAAATTTTCAGGAAAATCTTCTCTATTTTGGGAACGGGGACAGTAGATATTGGGGGTACCATGTCTGACATACAGCTACATTGGACGACATTTGACAAAGTCCCTATTACACTATCAAATATCTTTGACAAAGATATTGGACAAAGAAATTTGATAGTGTAATACCGGCCTAAACAAACAACTGAGAACTGAGTCACGCCTACGATTAACAGCTAAAGCAAAACTGTCACCGGAGATCGATGATGTAGACCAATTAACATAAAGGATTGACATACAAAACAATGTAAATGAATACCCAATATTTATCCGATGCACAAAAACTACATTTATATAGAACACTAATGGAATAAGAAGCAGTATTTTCCGATCGTTCCGGCAATATCACCGATTACATATGCAATTTAAAAATCAAAGATGACACTCCATTTTTCTGTAAGCCATATCGAACACCGGTAAGTCTGAAAGAAGCAGTTAAGGAGGAAATTGACAAAATGATTGACAACAATGTAATAGAACGTAGTTCTAGCGTCATGAATAACTCTTAAGTAGTGGTAAAAAAGGTTACAGGAGGTGTGCGATCAGTGCTAGATGCGCGTACATTGAATAAGCATATAGAGACAGAACGAGACAGACCACGGCCGCCTGTATTAGAGGCCGGAGGACCGAACTGTGGCAACGTTACGTTAAGGCCTACCGCATGGCTGTGGCTATAAGGTAGCGAACGGAAGCAGTTGTTTACGTACTTTCGCGGTGTCTGTTTTATCCGACATTACAGTGTAATTATCCTATACTGGACTCTGCAAAAATTATAGCAGTTAGTCGTGACTACAGTAGAAGATATAACACAATGTAAGTATACAATTCTGTGAAGTTTGTAGTGTTTTTACGTGTATATGTGCAAGTGTGCTACGTGAACGACTTTCGTCTACACAATTGCAACAAATGTTCTACTATATTCTTGATACAATTCGAAAATAAAGTTTTGAATTCATAAGGTTAGTATCAGAATCTTCTCCTAAGTGATTTGTGTTAATATTATGAATATTTCTACACATTTGATTCTATTGTAGACTTGTGTTTCGTGATGTCCAAGCAGTAGAAAATACCAGTCCACTCAAATTCTCATTTGCTATTTTTACATAATAGTATTTTGATTTAAGATGTTAACAATTAATGCATCATTCTATTTGCAGATGCCAGAAAAATGTTGTGTTCCTGGTTGCAACAGCAACCACAAATCCAGCAATGAAGAGGGTTACATCTCAGTGTTCAGATTCCCTACTGAAGAGGAAAACAGAAAATGATGGACAAGAAATATCCCCAGAAAGGACTCGACTCCATCAAATGGAAGTGTTGTTGGCATTAAACATTTTGAAGAAAGTGACGTATCAAGAGTGGAGATTTACAAGGATTCTGATGGGAACTGTCACGAGTTTCCTCGTCAAAGGCCAGCTTTTACCAGAAGCTGTGCCAAAAATATTCCCTGGGTTACTATCGTATTTAAGTAAGGTGCAGCCTCCAAGAAGGTGTTTGTCATGTTTGTCATTTATATAGGAAGGAATATCATAATACATTCCAAATAACAGACTGAAATAATTGCAAGTCTGCAAATAATGTTAGTAGGCAACTCACAAAATTGTTTGCTGAACTTGTACATCCAAATCTCGGGTAAGAAACGTCATAATATGAAGAACATGTGAGTTATTGAAAAGTTCATCGTTGCAAGGAAACGAGAATAAAATGCGTAATTCCGACATAAAGTCGGCGTAATACTGCGACAAATTAGCTTTTCTAGGTTACTGTCTTATTTATAGGGACCAAATCTACAAAAAAAAGTGATTGCGTATTTATATCTGACACGTCTTCTCCATTCGACGAAATCTAACCTTTAGTCTCGGCCTAGGTGGTCACGCGAGCCGGCCTACTGACGTCACAGGCTACGTCGTTGTCAGCTTGACGACTCCGGGCTCTAATACAGGCGGCCGTGGACAGACCCATTAACATCGATGAATTGGCTCTGAGGACTATGCGGCTTAACTTCTGAGGTCATCAGTCGCCTAGAACTTAGAACTAATTAAACCTAACTAACCTAAGGACAGCACACACATCCATGCCCAGGCAGGATTCGAACCTGCGACCGTAGTGGTCGCTTGGTTACAGACTGCAGCGCCTAGAACCGCACGGCCATTCCGGCCGGTCTATCGATGAATTGTTATCCAAATTTGAGAAAGCATAGTTTTTTTAGCACAATGGACCTGATTACGGGTTATTGCCAAATTAGGTTACATCACGAATCAAAGAAGTATACCGCGTTTCTGTTTGATGGTAAATTGTATCTACATCTACATGGTTACTCCGCAATTCCCACTTAAATGCTTGGCAGCTTGACAGAGGGTTAATAGAACCATTCCACTCTCGAATGGCGAGTGGGAAAAAGGAACACCTAAATCTTTCTGTTCGAGCTCTGATTTCCCTAATTTTATTATGATGATCATTTCTCCCTACATAGGTGGTGTCAACAAAATATTTTCACATTCGGAAGAGAAAGTTGGTGATTGGAATTTCGTAAATAGATCTCGCCGCAAAGAAAACATCCTTTGTTTCAGTTACTGCCACGCCAACTCGTGTATCATATCAGTGACACTCTCAACCCTTTTGCACGATAACACGAAACGAGCTACCCTTCTTTGCACTTTTTCGGTGTCTTCTGTCAATCCTACCTGGTAAGGATCCCACTCCACGCAGCAATATTCCAGCAGAGGACGGACAAGTGTAATGTAGCCTGTCTCTTTAGTGGGTCTGTCGTATCTTCTAAGTGTTCTGTCAACAAAGCGCAGTCTTTGTTTCGCCTTCTCCACAATACTATCTATGTGGTCTTTCCAATTTAAGTTGCTCGTAATTGTAATTCCTAGGTATTTAGTCGAATTGACAGCCCTTAGATTTGTGCGATTTATCGCATACCCAAAATTTATCGGATTTCTTTTAGTACCCAAGTGGATGACCGCTTACTTTTCTTTGTTTAGAGCTAATTGCCACTTTTCGCACCATACAGAAATTCTCTCTAGGTCATTTTGTAATTGGAATTGATCGGCTGGTGATTTTACTAGACGGTAAAGTACAGCGTCATCTGCAAACAATCTCAGGGGGCTGCTCAGATTATCATCTACATCATTTATATAGATCAGGAACAGCAGAGGGCCTATGACACTACTTTGCGGAACCCCAGATATCATTTCTGTTCTACTCGATGATTTACTGTCTATCACTACGAACTGTGACCTCTCTGAGGGCAAATCACGAACCCAGTCACACAACTGAGACGGTACTCTATATGCACGCAATTTGATTAATAGTCGCTTGTGAGGAATGGCTTGTGAGGAGTGGCCTTCTGGAAATCTAGGAATATGGACTCGATTTGAGATCCCTTGTCGACAGCACTCATTACTTCATGGGAATAAAGAGCTAGCTGTGTTGCACAAGAACGACATTTTCTGAATCCGTGTTGGTTACGTATCAATAAGTCATTTTCTTCAAGGTGATTCATAATGTTCAAGTACAGTATATGTACCAAAATCCTATTGCAAAGTGAGGTCAGTGATATGGGTCTGTAATCCAATGGGTTACTCCTATTTGCTTTCTTGAATATTGGTGTGACCTGTGCTACTTTCCAGTCTCTAGGAAGAGACTTTTTGTCAAGTGAGCGATTGTATATGATTGCTAAGAAAGGCGCTATTGTGTCTGCATACTCTGAAAGGACCCTGATTGGTATACCATGTGTTGTCATTTGAACTTAAGGGGAGCCAGAACGATCCATCTCCTCCATGTTAATTTTAGCAAATAGGAGGAACATTTTTTCTAAAACCATTAAACATATTGCTCTGAAATTTGAACTACATGTTCAGTGAATATTTCTCTACAAAGTTACAATGCCAGGTTAAGAAATATTTATTGGTTTTTGTTTTACAATTTTTGTAAACAGATGCTTATGTCTTCTCTAAAAACTTATGCTTTTTCTATAACTCTTGAATTATATAATATTTTTTACAATTTGTTATAAAAATGAAGGAAAAGAAGTAAACAATATTGTGTATAAATTTCATCGAAATACTGTTTGCAGTTTTTGAGAAAATGTTCCTCAAAGATGAAAATTTTAAAGTTACAGGAAATGGCTTCCAAAGTGTTTTAATACATTCCTGCCCCATATGATGGATTATCAGCATCCTCTTCTTTTTCCAGTGTTAGTTTTCTTTTCACTGGTCTTTTCTTCTCTTTTGCTGCATGTTGTAGGCTTTTGTCTCTTCTTCCTGCACCTCTTAGTCTTTCTTCACCAATTAGGCGCATTGTGGAAATGGTGTTGTGTCCTGGTTGGAAACATAAACGTTTCAGAGCATCACATTTGATAATGTTTCCTTCATTGTATGTTGCCACTGCATCATATATTCCGAAAATGCAGTGCTTTTATCTGTAGAAACACTTTTTTGGGAATCCTAATCCAAATTAAATTATTTACACTTCCATTTGGATTTTGTGATTTCCCATATAAACACTTTTCCAATAAACTTGGGTGTGATAAATCTCTGAATATGGGCTTAATTACATCAATTACAGCATTTGGCAAACCGTTTTTATGGGCATATTACTTTCCTGATTGGTACTTACACCATGAGTCATGACCTGTGAGGCACTATGCATGTTGCGGGTGCTCATTTGTTGATGCAGTATGAAAAAATAATGCCCATACTGCTCTCCTCATATGCTCAATGCTTCTTGTATTTTGCCTAATTGCACACCCATAATAACTCTGCAATCTGTCAATTGCTTCATCTGTCAATCTTCCTCTTCCTCCAAGCGCCTTACCATCACTAAGCTGCTGGGATCCTAATGTCTGCTTTAGTTTGCACAAGTGAGCCCCCATGCGCTTCTGCACATGTCAAATGGTTCAAATGGCTCTGAGCACTATGGGACTCAACTGCTGTGGTCATAAGTCCCCTAGAACTTAGAACTACTTAAACCTAACTAACCTAAGGACAGCACACAACACCCAGCCATCACGAGGCAGAGAAAATCCCTGACCCCGCCGGGAATCGAACCCGGGAACCCGGGCGTGGGAAGCGAGAATGCTACCGCATGACCACGAGATGCGGGCTGCACATGTCCAATGCACTCCTGTTTGGTAATGTGAATTTCATAGCCATAAGGTTTGAGTTCCTCTACAGCTTTATATCCCTTAGAATCGCCATTTCCTAGATAGTTAATGTATCGTACATTATACCACTCCTGTGATCTGGAAAAAATTGCTTTCACTCTCTCTACTTCCATCGCTCTACTCGTGCCTTGAAAATTTGCCTCACAACTTTCACTATGTCCGTCCTTGGTCTTGTCCTTACATCTACAATGTTTTTTGAGAATAGAAACATCAATTACTTTGTAACTGCCTCCACTGGTAGCTGTCATAACTTCATTTAGAGATTTATGGCCTCCACATTGCCATGATCCATCTAAAGCAACAGTTAAATCTCTACAATTCCCGTTATCTGTCACAGCTTCTTCAACTGCTTTCTTCATTGTTGCTTGAGCAATATCTTCAGCAGAAGATCCCACCAATTCATTATAAAATCCAAACTTGGCTGGTGGTTTTGACAAGTTCATAGTGCCACATGACATTGTCCCTGCAGCACTGCCCTTGCCATTGCAACTCAAGCCATACACTAGCCTAACATTTATATCATACAGCTTCTTTCCACTATTACCACTATGAGGAATACTGTTAAAATTAGAAAACGAAACTTCTGCAGCACATTTCTCACACCTCAATAACATTTTACATGCCAAACCAATGTGTGAAGTTATTTTCAATTCCAGTACTCTTTCTATGCAAACTTGGCATAATACGTTATGTATCAAAATATTAGAGAGCAAGTAAATGTTAATTATGACGTTCACATCATAACTGTCACTTTCATAGTTTTCAAATTTTTCTTTGCTGTTACAAAGCTTCTTGCTGAAAGAAGATCTATCACATTCATTTGGAGTAGTCGGTGAAACAGTCTGAGCAGCATCTCCCTTCGAAACAACAAAAGATTTCTTCTTCCACTCATTGTGCCTTTTCTTAAACACTCTTGCTGAAACGGGGCATTTTGATATCCAAAAACCAAATACGTAAAACAGGTACGAGCAAAATTCGTTAAATACGCAAAATTGAACAGTTAAACAACACAAAGCAAACTCCACAAGTCAACACACACGTTATAGCGTTTATTTTTACCGATATGAACAGTCAATTGTCACATAGATAAAGCCATACAACGTTGGAAAACACAACACTGTCTAATTCTGTAAAGATACCCTGCTTGCAGCCAGCGAGCAGCGTCGTCAGAGGTGACACACCAAGTCGCTACAACCATTTACTCAGCGTGTCAACTTTGCAGCGATAAAAAACCACTTATGATTCACTTAGAAGGGTGAAGCTTGATTTGTTTTATTCAGAAAACTCCAAATAATTTTATAATGAAAAAAAAAATCACGTTAACTTTGTCATTTTCATCGTTCCGGCTCCCCTTAATATCTCAGTATCAGTATCTATTTTAGGACGAGGCATTAGGGAGAGATTTGTTAAAGCATTTAATAATGTATGTAGATGATACCCTCATAATCTCAGCTACCAGGGAAGAACATTGTCTAACTTTGAGTAAGATCCTGAAAAAATTTAAAGAAAAAGGGATTACAGTGAAATTGTCTAAATCGCCCTTTGCGCAGCAAGAGCTTAAGTTTTTGGGGCATACTGTAGGGATGCAGGGGATTAGACCGGATCCTGAACACTTAAAAGCTATTAAAGAATGTCTGCCCCCTAGAAACATAAGGCAATTGAAGAGATTTATAGGAATGACTGGATTCTATAAACGATATATACGAAGTCAAGAAATGAACGACCCAAGAATTTTACGAGAAAATGGTGACAACAGAGTTATTTTGTGATTTATCTCAAGCTTTTGACACTCTAAACCACCAGATACTATTACTGAAGGCAGACCATCTAGGAATAAGTGGTGTAGCGTATAACAGAAAGGAAACAGAAAGTAGTCTTCGATAAGTTAGACAGTTTGTGTGGTGGAATGATTTCATCAGAATAGAGAGGCATAAATCGTTGAGTGCCACAGGGTTCTATTCTTGGTCCTTTACAGTTCCTGTTATTTATAAATGATTTACCTTATTCTACCATGATGCAGTGTAATTTTGCCATTTTTGCAGATGACACTAACATAATGGTTAATGGTCATAAATGTGAAAATGTTCAGGAGTCTGTTAATATCATAGATTTAATGAACTGGTTTACTGCAAGTGCTCTTTCACTAAATCTTAGTAAGACTAATTATATTCAGTTCCCACCATCTGCAATAGCTGAGGAAGAAATGACTGTTAAATGTTCCACACAGGTCATAGAAAGAGTGGAAGTAACAAAGTTTCTAGGTGTGAAGATTGACTGTAGAGTAAACTGGTCCCATCACATTTTAGATCTTTACAAGAGACTCAGTTCTTCAATTTTTGCAATGCAGATCATCTCTGACACTACAAACTTAAGCATTAAAAAAGCAGCATACTATGATTACTTCCATTATTTGATGGCATATGGAATTATTTTCTGGGGAAATCAACCTCTTGCAAAGAAACTATTCATTGATTAGAAGCATGTTGTAAGAGTGAAGTGCAGTGTAGACCCAAGATGCAGTTGCAGAAACCCATTCAGGAATCTGGGAATCCTTACAACTACTTCTCAATACATATATTCACATATATGTTTCGAAAATACAAATGTAACAGTGAATACCATCAGTACAACACAAGGAGGAAAAATGATTTCCACCTTGAAGGTAAAAATTTGAAGGTTGTGCAGGAGGGTGCACCACACTCTGGTATGAAGATATTTAATGCTCTTCCTACAGAAATCAAATGTGAAATAGCCAACAAATCTATATTTAAAGAGCTTCTGAGGCAATTTCTTTTAGCCATGTCGTTTTACAGTTTCGAAGAATTTATGAAAGACAGTGCGAAACTGCCTTAAAATAAAATAAGATTATTATCATATAAATTGAACATTAAGCTGTACATTCTTGTCACATATGTAACTCTTTCAGTGTTAACTGCTTATATTTAAGTCTCTGGGTTATACTACCTTTTCACATTTAATTTACTATGTTTTATTCTTTTAATCTGTAGACCTAAGCTTGCTCATTTGATCATGTTGTGTTATGGATCATTGTAGTAATTGCGTAACTTTCTGATCTTTACTCGCAAAAATAGTGTATAAGTACTTGTCATTGACAATGTGAAAATTGACACACACTACATCCATGTGAAATTCTCTCAGTTGGATCTGTGGTGTAAGACATAAATAAATAAAAATATATATGTTTGTTAAGAAAGGGAATACCGTGGGTTTGGGATCAAGAGGCAAATGATGAGTTTGAAAACATTAATAGGGTAGTAGTACAATCACCCATACTAAATCATCCGATTATGGGCGAGCCATTTAAAATTTCAACAGATGCATCCGATTATGGTATCACTGCAGAACTCTTCCAAGGAGAGTGGGATCTAGATGATGGAGAACATGGAACCATAACCTTTTCTAGACATAGTCTGAATAAATATGAATTAAATTATATGGCTACTGAAAAAGAACTGTAAGCAATTGAATGGAGTATCCAGAAATTTCAGACACTAGTGTGGGGGGTCAGAAATCCATATTTATACAGGTCATCAAGCTTTATCTTTTCTAATGAGTGGCCGATAGTTACATAGCAGATTAATGTGACGGATGTTGTTCCTACAGGAATATAACATTAGGATACAGTATGTAAAAAGTTCTGAGAATATAGTACCAGATGCTTTGTCCAGGTTACCTATAGGTATGGAAGAATTCAAACATACAGAAGGACCTGGCGTAATTTTTGCAAATGGCAGTAGAATATCAGCACACCAGGGTACAAGAAATGGTTCAAAGAATAACAGAAAACATCCAGCATGATCCTTATTTTACAGGAATGTTTGCTATGTGTATCAGGAATTCCTTACCTCCAAATCAAGCAGGAAAGTGGAAGATTATAGGGCATAATTTGTTTTGGAGAGACAGTACAACATCGCAACATTTGCGCATATGCTTTCAGAAGTTAATGGAAGAAGAAATTGTGTGGTATGTTCACACAGGATATGGACACTTCAGGATAAAAAAGTGTATAGCTCATATGAATAAGTTCTGCTATTTTAAGAAGCTAGGACATAAAGTAGCATCTTTAATTAGGACCTGTGAAATCTGTCAGAAGGTAGAAGAGAGTAACACTCATGTTAAATACAAAATGTATCGTATTATTCCTAAGTCATTACACGATCTTACAGCAGCAGATTTTTTGGACCAATTCCTAAAAGATAGGGAGGAGTGTCATACATTTTAGTCGTCATAGAGTGCTGGTCAAAGTATGTTAAGTTTTATCCTATCAAAAGAGCAAATACACAGATGGTTATACATTGTTTGCAACAATGCTTTCTGGACATAGGAAAACCCAAACGATTTCTCACAGATAATGGACCACAGTTTGTCAATAATGAATTTAAAGAACTTCTAGCTTGGGAAGATATTCGTCAAGCATTAATATCCAACTATAGCCCATCCACCGAATCCATGTGAGAGCGTTATGAAAGAAATTGGGAAATTATGTCACAGTTATTGCAATGAAAAGCATACTTTATGGGCAACGAAAATTAGAGACTTTTACTTCTTTTAAAGGAATTACCACATTTATCAACTGGATTAACACCTTTAGAAGTAATAGGCAAACCCTTTGTAGGAGAACCTCTCATTAAATGTTTTACTTGGCCTGGACAGCCTACTATTAATTTCAGACTTAATCAAGCCGGCCGGAGTGGCCGAGCGGTTCTTGACCCTACAGTCTGGAACCGCGCGACCGCTACGGTCACAGGTTCGAATCCTGCCTTGGGCATGGTTGTGTGTGATGTCCTTAGGTTGGTTAGGTTTAGGTAGTTCTAAGTTCTAGGGGACTGATGACCTCAGACATTAAGTCCCATAGTGCTCAGAGCCATTTTGAACCTGATCAAGCAATAGTTTCTAAGAATCTAGCTGAAAAGGCACAGCAAAGAGTAAGTAGGCATAACGAGAAAGCAGCTGAACCTCAATACAAGAGTATTGGAACAAAGCTCTTTCTACCCCAAAGTACTGTTACCGAAGATGGCGACGATGACGCATCCAAGATGGTGGCAATGATGTCATCCAAGATGGCGGATTTTGCAGGAAGTTTGAATTTTGGCGGGAAAGTACCACGCCCCCCCCCCTCCCCCACAAAAAAATGGCGCGAAGTTCAAATTCCAGCAGAATAATGCACCACACCCTGGTTATCTGTACTAAGCAAAGAAAGTGGCAGGAAAAAGTACTTGTCTTTATTATTTAACCAATTTCAAACAGGTGTATTCTCCACTGGGTCTGGACTCCAACTGACTTAGTTCATATCGTCGCCAACAGAGGACGCCACCATAATGTCAGATCATTCCAAAGTACCATTATTCGAGATGGCTGCACCCAATGTATCCACCACGTGATGCGGATCTAGTTCATATCGTCGCCACGAGAGGGCCCTATCATGAAGTCAGCTGATGACGTTCTGGGGTGGGGGAAATGGCAGGATCCAATATGTGCCCTTAATCAAGTCACGTGTTCGATTTCTGAAGTATCTGATGACGCCATTGTAGAAGATATAGGTTGAGCGCAGGAGCTCTGGGATCTCAGTCTTGGTCAGTTAGCAGGAGAAGAAGAAGAAGAACCACGAAGTGCCAGTAGCAGTCGAACTCCAGTGCAGTCATGCAGAATAGGATTAAACAGAAAAGTATCATACTTCACATAATTGTATCTCACTAGTTAGTCTTATTATTTGTCAAAGTTTTCGCATATTGGCTCATATCTAATGCTTCATTGTCTTTGTTCTACAGGGTCGAGTGCCAAGATGCCTAGGTCTGCAGGACCTGCATCAGCCTTGATCGTCATCTCGTCGAGACCTGCAGCAATGGCACACATCCCATCTGACCCAGTAGCATCCATGTGGGATCCTGTAGCCCACATAGCCCACTTGTTGGAGCAGGACTAGGAGTTGCTGCTCTCTGTCCCACTCAACAACTTGCGTGATGAGGACACACGACCAGCATGCAACACATCAAATACTACCGCTGGCAGTGTTAAACAGCAACTAGATGGTGGTCAGTACTGGGAGCCAACATATGACTCTTCCCAGTCGAACATTCCTGTTCTGAGCATCCACAGAGTTTAGATAATGTAGATAAAAATAATACGTCGATTGCAGCAGTGCTTTTCACCACCACATGCAATTTAAACCCCAGTGGCTCCAAACATGAGAATATTGCTATAGACATGCATCGTGTCTCGGGCATACAAGCTATAATGGAGTTTGAAAATGTTTCCAGATGTATTAATGTGCTAATTTCCGAGTTCGACTGGGATGAGATGTGCAGTGCAGAGCGCTACATGAACCAGCAAATGACCACCGAATATAATCCATCTCATTCTCCCACAGACATTCGTCTTACTGGTACTACACTTTCTATTACTACGGTATATGATGACTGCGCCTTATGCATGAAATCAGGTGACAAATTCGTCTATCTAAGACGCCTATCAGTTATGAAGTTATATGATCTAGACTCTGCCATATGGCTTGCGCTGGAGAGACTGAATCGTTGGTTGCCTAGCATTCAGGCCACATACAGTAATGTTCTAAACTCCCTACGTGTGAATAGTATACATATTGACGATCTTAAGCAGCACCTTCACTCGCACATGGCCGCTAAATCTAAAGAGAAGCAGATGAAATGCGTGTGTTAAAAACCAGACTACTGTGAGTCACCTATTGGCTTGAGTGAGATACGTGCTGAATTTTCTGCCAAACCAAAAGCATTATTTAGTAGATATTGAACAGGAGCTACGAAGATACATTCCAATTCTACTGATAGCCCTGAAATCCTACATCCAATGTACGATTTTTAAATTAATAATTTCTGTCTAATGTCAACTCGTGTATGTGTTTCATTTCATGCTACTTTCTCATTATAATCAAAGTATTACAATTATTTTTTCAGTGCTATACCAGTTACTGACATTATGATCATGTTACTCTTCATGACTAAAATATATACTTATTTTCTTTGTGTAGTCAATATAGCTCAATCGGTTAACTGATCGAACTATACTAGCTACACACAAATACTATTATTATTATTATTATTATTATTGTTATTATTATTATCCTTTCAAGTCTATTTCTATATATATATGCCAACTATATATCTGTACCTGATGCATTTAGTATCATGGCGTGCTGGGTAAAGCACCCTCGCCACAAGGACTTTGTTGTCAGTGATTGGTCTTGTGAAGATTCAAGTGAAGAGCTGAAGAAGAAGAACAAGGAGAACGGAATTCTCCTTCGCGATAATATAAGAGCAATTACTGTAGGCCCATATAATTGTGGGAAGGCTAATATCCTCATGACTCTACTAATGTATGTAGATGGAGTCCGACTTGAACATGTTTGTGTATTCTCAAAAACATTATTTCAACTCATGTATCAGCTATTGCCACAGATATTGCGTGGTGTAGATGATGCTACATACATGACATTCAGTGCAAGTGGTGATATCGCCCCACCTGAGAAAGCAAAACCAAATACAGTCTCCATATCTGACGACGTTGGCGTGGAAAACCAAGACCAAATTCGAAAATATTTCTGTTTCGGTCGTCATATGGATGCTGATTTATTTTATCTAAGTCATATTCCAGAATCCCCAAACAGCTTGTTAGGGACAACGCAAAACCTCGTTATAGCCTTCAAACAAGACAACATCAGTTTAAAACACATTTACCAAGCACATGTCAGAACGGACATGTCGTTCAATGATTTTGTAAAGATATGTGCAGATTGCTGGAATCATTCACAGAATGGCTTTCTCGTTATTGATAAAAGAAGAAAACTGGATGATGGTAGGTACAGGCGAAACTTTCAGGAGTTTTTGCATATATAGCCCGGTAGGAGAGGTTAGTACATCAGTCTACGCTACACCATGGACAAATTCACGCGTATGTCCACCTCTCAACCTGAGAGGATGGGTGTACACAGACAGAACATTCACTTGTACTTGGATGCGAAAATTCAAGCTATGGCCCATAAAGTTGCGTGTATGTGCAGGGAACTAGAGACGTATTACCAGACTGTGCTGAGAATGGTGACTGCGTTAAATGAGTCAGTGAGAAAGTAACCAACTTAACTGAAAAGCTCGATGCTATTCAGGGGAAGATAGATGTAGACTTCCTTGTTGTTGAGAAGGGTGATCAGGATCATTGTAAGAGGAGGAAGAAAATGACTGGATATATAAAGCCTCACACCGCAGAGATGTCTGATTAGTTTACACCTAGATGCACACGAAGTAGGAAGTGATTCAGGCGCGTAAAGCAGTTTGTGAGGAATTACGGCTGCTGAGGTTAGGGCATATGGATCGGCAGCAAAGACTAAGAGAGACCTTTAAGCCGGTTACTGAATCTCTCCGACAAAAACACCACACGATACCGAGAGTGTTGCCATTGATGAATTCATTATTCGTCACACTCCAGGTCAGACAGACAGAACATTCAGCATCAGCAGGGGAAGGCCGTACATGTTGGGTGCGCATCCCATAACTGTAACTGAAGACAAAATACAGATCGGTGATAGACTGTTTGACAGAACACCCTGCTTAATGAATCTTATTTTCCCAAGACCTATCAAAAAACCATAAATTATTCAGTTAATGATAGAGACATGTACCGTGAAATACTGCACATGACTGATATACACAAGATCACGAAAAGCCTGAGCAACAGGAAATATAAAACCATTTTAAGCCAAGGCGAAAACAACAACAACGGTGGCAGCAGCGGTGATGGTATTGACATTAAGCATAAAGCAGTGAACAATCGAATCCTTCAGTATATATATTATGACGACCCCAAAGAACCAATACATCGACTATGACTGCCTATGGCATGAGTTGCTGCAAGTAATACATACAGCTTATTCGAATGAGGTTGTTTCGATGATCTCTGAGCTTTGACAGAGAGGTATCATCGAATAAGTATGGAGACGGTAGTTCGAGAACTGCACAAACTAGCACGTAAAACATACCCTTGCAGAGATGTTATGATTAAAGGGTTGAATGGCTTGTGGCAAGCTGATCTTGTAGACATGCGGCAATATTCTCATAACAATAATGGTATCAAATACATTTTAATGGTTTTTGATACATACACCAAATTTGCCTGGGCATTACCCGTCAAAACAAAAACCAGTCGAAATGTTGCTGATGTTTTAGAGCGTTTGCTACAGACAGAAATGAATCGATCTCCAAAGCGATCATGGTGGGGAGTTCTACAATAGATATTCCAAGACAGTGATGCAGCGGAATGGAATACATCAATACTCGGCATTCACTCACCTGAAGGCGAGTAACGTGGAGCGCTTGAACAGAACAATAAAAGGTCGAATGTGGATGCGTTTTAATCTTTGCGGCTCATTCAAATGGACAGATATCCTCCCAGAAATAATTGCTCTATATACCAGAAGCAAACATAGCACAATAAAAAGGCGGCCAATCGATGTTCGTGATAACGGACTCATGGGTACCGTGTACTTTTGCATTAAGATGCTGGTTCCATGCCAACAGAAATTTGTTGTAGGTGATTTGGAGCGTACCTAAAAACACAAGACTGCATTTGAGAAATCATACCTACCGAACTGGTCAACTGAGATATTTACAGTTTCAAAGGTGCAGCAAACTAAAACTAGAACTTATATGTTGAAGGAAAGTAAAGGTGAAGAAATTGCAGGATCCTTCTACACTGAGGATATGCAGGAAAGGTCAGAACCAGATGTTTTTCTCACGGAGAGAGTCACCAGGCGACAGGAAAATAAGGCACTAGTCAAATATCTTGGTTTTCGTGCTATTTCAAGATTTTAAACATGGCTGAAACAGCAACTGTTGAAATTCTTCACGGTAAATGATAACAGCCAAACAGTAGCAGGGTAAAGATTTATTAAAATCCTTGACCACGGTTTCGGTATATCTAAATATACCTTCATCAGAAGTAAAATACACCTGAACAGGAAGACACCTTCATTAGCAAAAACTTAGCACCGTAACTGAGAGAGAAAAAACACTTATAGCTTAAGTAACTGTCAAATTACCAAAGTATTACAAGCACGAAAACTTTTAGTCATTTACTAAAATCACATCCTGCAGTGAAGATAAATGAAATAATCGTGCCGAAGGCGTCGTCAGTAATTAAAACATCATCTCCATTTATACAACATGATTATCAACAGAGGGTCGATGCGAACACAGCATAGCATCAGTACTTCGCTTATGAACTAGCATGAAGAGGGTGTGAAAGACCTAGGGCGGACAGTTTCACTGAGAGAGGACACTTGTGGTATGCTATACAAAACAGTGTGATTGATGTCGGCTATTTGCTGTACGAGGGCTATCCACAAAGTATATTACGTTTTCGTTTGTGTCCGTTAGGGGCGGGGCTAGCGCGGCCATCTTGGTGTCATGGCATTCCGCCGCTCAGTCGGCATCCTGCCGTGCTAGTGAGAGGTTCGTGCTGTACTCCGTTGAGTTACTGTGACAGTTTGAAATGTCAGCATTAATTGAAAATGCCGCAAAGTGTGAAATGCGTGCTGTAATAAGGTTTCTGACTGCAAAAAACTGTACACCGATATAAATCTATCGGTAGCTTTGTGAAGTGCATGGAGACAACATAATCACTGAAGGTGGAGTGCGTCAATGGGTCATAAAATTTAAAAATGGCCGAACTTACGTTCACGACGAAGATCGAAGTGGAAGACCCAGCATAGTGACTGCCGAACTTGTCGAAAAAGTCGATGTCGCGGTCCGTGAAAACCGTAATTTCACAATAACGGAACTCTCTATGAGTTTTCCACAAATTTTACGAAGTTTGTTGCACGAAATCATTACCGAAAAGCTTGGTTACCACAAGTTTTGTACAAGATGGATACCAAAAATCTTGACAGAGATTCACAAAAATCAGCGAATGGCTGCAGCTTTAACGTTTTTGGACGCTTACGAGAAAGATGGCGACTCATTACTCGATCGCATCGTTACTGGTGACGAAACATGGGTTAAGCATGTGAACTGCGGGACAAAATTGCAGTCAATGCAGCGGGACCCACAAATTCCCCCCAAAATCCCAAGAAATGCATGCAGACAATGTCGGCAAGGAAGGTGATGGCGACTGTCTTTTGGGACAGAAAAGGTGTGATTTTTGTGGATTTCCTGGAAAGAGGCACTACAATATAGTCTCAAAGGTATTGCCAAACTCCGCACAACCTCAGAAGAGCAATACAAAACAAGCGCAGGGGAAAGTTGGGTTCAAAGATCTTGCTGATTCACGACAACGCCCGGGCCCACACAGCAAATGCCACTCGTGAAGTTCTCGAATCTTTTAAGTGGGAGTTGTTTCCTCATCCGCCGTACAGTCCCGACCTGCCACCGAGCGACTTCCACTTATTCCCAGCAATGAAGAAGTGGTTGGCTACGCAGCGTTTTGATGACGACACACAGCTTCGAGAAGAGGTAATCACGTGGCTGAAGGCGCAGGCGGCCGAATTTTACGACGAAGGAATTTCCAAGCTCGTCCATCGCTACGATAAGTGCCTTAATTTAAATGGCAACTATGCAGAAAAGTAGTATTTAAGTGTGGCTTTCATCTGTATATAATTAAAAAAATTTCCAATACTTTATTTATTTTTAATTCCAAAACGTAATGTACATTATGGATAGCCCTCGTATAATGGGTGGGCACTGTCTACAACCACCACAGTAGCGTAACATGCGCGCTAGATGACACATTAGAGGAGGGGCTGGTGTTCTAGAAAAACTACCTCTGGAATTGCACATCCCTGAGTACAACTACTGTGTGTCTGGGACAAAGCTTCAGAAATGCTTGGTGTGAGGCGATAACGGAGTCAATCAGCTCGATGAAGCGTGTATGGAACACGGCATTGCATATGCAGCAAATAAAGATCTATGAAGTCGTCACATTGCAGATAGGATTTTAGCTGATAAGACTAAGGCAATGCAGAGAAGAAAGGGTATTGGTATAGGTCAACGCATAGCAGCATTTGCAATTGATAAAACCATGCCTGGAAAAATCAGATTGGGTTTAGGAGTGATGAATTTCAAGCAAGTTATGAACGCTGCATGTTGCGCTCTAAACAAGATCAAGAACAAGAAGTGCTGTTTGAAGAACTGTATCCTGACAACGATGTATGCAGATAAAAACGCAATGAATCGGAAAGATGCCCGAAGAAGAAGAGGATCCGTTAAAGCACCTCGTGTTCTACCAGTATCCGGCAGTTTTATTCCTTTCTCATCCCGGCCCTCTCCGCTCTCTCAGCGGTAGGTTCTCTCGCTCATGGGGCTGCAGGTATTGCTCGAACAGTCAGAGCAGTCAGAAGAGGCAAGAAGACATAACCGCGTGATGGAAGCCGCAGACAGCAGGAATGGCCTTGGTCTGTTCGTAAATAAAAGTGTGGTGTTCGGTACACACACCATCAGATTATTTGACTTGTCGCTCTAATGAAGTAGGCGAGCGTCAGCAATATGTCTCGTGGTCTTATCATGGCGTGTTTATCTTCTGCCGTTAGGTCAGACGATAGAAATGCCACTTGCATGCTTAGAGTAGCAGATTGACGGTGACCAACTTTAAACAGGACTTGATTAATTTTCACACACATTTATTAAAATAAAAACAAGCATAAACATTACGTAACTTGATTCTGGATGCTATTTACAATTGACAATCTGAAGTTCCTTTGGTCTTGGTACGTTAATCTTATTCTCACATGTCTCTGATACTTGACAAAGTGTCTATACTTTATCTTCATGGCTATGTACAGGAATATGTTAATCTTATTAGGTGCAGACTGAATCTCGATTATAGACTGGTACAGACAAATGTAGAACCGGTACAGACTGGTACAGACAAATGCAGACTGGTAGAGACTGGCTAATTGGAGGTCTGTATACTTGATATAATACCTTGTGCATTGAGGTATCACTGCGCGAGTGTGATCCCCGAGGAGAAAAGGTTCTACATTAGCAGCAATCTCACTGGCTGCATTACATATTAATACGCAGATCGACAGAAGCAGAATTTGGTCCGTCTCTAAGGCAACGCCATCTCGTAGTGCGGAGACGGACGAGCACTGTGCCTGCGCTGTTGTGCTTAGCGGGGCGCGCTCTAGTGGGAAAGTTGTGTACACGCTGACTATGCGGAACTATGTACACAACAAAAAGAAAGCCCATTGGTGGTCCTACCAGATCGGCCACTCACAAATACAGGCCTTCCTAAGTTCGTTAGATATAAATTCAAGATACCAATATTCCGTGGTGTGTTTATGTGGGATACATTAACGAAGACTATGTGAAAAACTGGTGAATGCAGCATTGTGAATTAGATGTTGCTGGAGGCCCTGGCACACACTACGTTAAGAAAGACGCGTATACTGTCTACTGTTTCGATTCATTTGGTGACCTGCAGCCACCAGAAGAATTACAACAATACTTCACTCACGGAAGACATGTACTCTACAACTATCGACGCTATCAGGACTTTAATACACACCTCTGTGGACATCTATGCGTCATGATTCTCTAAACGTTCACAAAGAAGAAGAAGCACGCTATATAAGGAGGAGCCTTAATCATTCATTCATCATTTGAGATTCAGATACAATGTCGTACACTTTGACCTTAAAAGGACGATCATCTGTTTTGTGTGAAAATTACTTCCCACCAGTTGAGTTGAGCACTGGTCAATGGAGTGATGCATTGATTGGAGTGGCGATGTACAACAGCATCCTGAATATAACCGAAACTAACAATAAACTGCATCTCGATATCAATGGTTAAAAAGATATTCTGGAAATAGAACGTGGTGCATACGATATTGACGATTTGAACAAAGTATTAAAACAGTCCGGAAAAGGTATTGAACTATGTGCAAACATCAATACACTTAAGTCTGAAATAAGAACTGTAAATGCAACGATTGACGTTAACCAGAAAGGGTCAATAGGACGCCTGCTAAGATTCACAAAAGGGCGGATTTTGAAGAAGAATCCAAGCAAATTTTACAAGTCCAGTCAGACAGTGGACATATTCCCAGTCAGCACAATACATGTCGAGTGTAACATTGCAACGAACTCCTATCTCAACGATAATCTCATTCACACTATTTATGGATTCTTCCCCTCAGTTGCAATGGGGTATAAGATTGTTGAGACCCCTGCCAGTGCAATATACCTTCCAGTGGCAGCTCAGACACTGGACTATTTGGAGCTGCGTATTGTGGACCAGAATAATCAACTTGTTGACTTTCGTTGTTAGGAAATCATTGTACGATTACATCTAAGACAGGATGGGCGTATGGTATAAAACAAATGCACGCAATCCACAGCGTGCCACTTCACTACCGAACAGCAAAGTGATAACACCTGCGAACAACGAGTTTCTTAAATCAGTTGGTCTGAAGCCGTGCAATCAGTCCAGCAGAGTATGATGAGATAATTGTATGTCAGGTATTTCTCTCATAAGCCTTACGCTTCAACCACATTTAACAAGAATGATGAAATCAGGATTGTCATCCAACAGCAAGACGCACTCTTGCTTCCATACAAGAGCTTCATATATCAAGAGGGATCATTCAAGAAAACTGACGACAGCAATATAGTGGGATCCAAGCTGACACGTAATGCTTTAGCATTCCTGTTCCAAGAGATATGCTATGAACTCAATGGGTCTGAGATCGACCATACACGCAATACCAGCATAACATCAACCCTTATAACAAATGACTCGACATCTCCAGCAGATTAGCATACTTTAGAAAATGCAGGATGGTTCATAGACGATCCAGAGGATAGAGCAGTTGGAGAGTACAGGTGATTTACTGCACGCATACCAATAAAGTGCTTTTGAGATGGCAGATTATTATGAACACTAAACAAGAACTCATTCTGGTGCGGAGTGACAAACAATAGCTCATACATTCAAGGAGCTCAGGAGGAGAATATGATCACAATCAATAAGATAATATGGAAAATATCTCAAGTCAGCGTATCCAACGAGGAGTGTTTGAATGTTTTAAAAGTCCTGAATTCAGGTACATATCTGTCACTGACATTCCGCTTATGGGAGATTTTCGAGTACCAAGTGTTACCGACAGCGAGCAGACAATCATGGGCTATTAAGACCTGCAACCATCTAGAGACACCCAGGTTCATCATACTCGTGTTTCAGACTATATCACGATATAACTGTATATGTATGTGTGTGGGTCCAGAAGCAGCGCATTAGCGCTCTCGGCTACCCTGGCGGGTCTAACTTTATCTACAATATTATGACAAATTTGTGCCAAAAAAGTTAGCACAGTGCATGGTCCCCAGATTCCTTCCTATTCTCGGTTCCAGCCCAGAAGCATATGCAGTTCTACCCTTATCTTTAGTAATTAGTATTGCTTGCTGCTGAGTATATATCGGTTGAGACAATCGTATGTACTGATTCAGCTTCAGGTCCATAAATGTTCACTTCCTCCGTCTTGTACAGGTGAAAGTTTTTATGTTGGGTACACCGAACGATGTTACATAACGGTAAAGTTCTTGCATCATACACATTATACATACATATAAATCTTTACTACAATTTTTGTAATTTTATGTATATATTTCTGTATACAGTGTTGGTACATAAAAATTCGAGACCAGCGTTCTTGGGCGCCACTTATCACGGTATAAGTGTAATGTGGATGTGTGTGTGGCCACTTTATGACAGGATAATTACATATTTTTATTTTTATGATTAAATTTTTTATGATTTTAGGTGGGGTGGCTTTAAATATCGTGGGCTAGCATGAGACTTTTAATTAACTTATACCAAGATAACACTCGTACAGACATCGGCTGCCCCAAAGTGCGTACGATATAATATTTTTTAAACACAATGAGCGACTCACTGCCTTCTAATAAATAGTTTGCATGAGTGCTGCTATTTAGAAAAGAAAATATGTGTATTATTACGTAAACTGTAATTATTAAACTGAGTCTCAGGGGATACTGGTTATTCATGTACCAAATGTCACAAAGATTAACTGAGATATTGCGAAGCTTTTTGAATATACTGATTTTCAATATTTCTAGTTCATTATTTGCAAGGCAAAACTGGAGAGAACCTCATCTCCTGTTAGGCAGCCAAAATGAAACAAAGTGAACTCATTCAGTGCTGTGGATATTAGTAAATGAAATTTATCACTACTGTCTTTAACTTTGAAATTAATGAAAGATCAAAATTGAGAAGTCTCTCGCATTTACATTTAACAGTATGATACGAAATTTTAATTAAATAATACAGTCAGCGTAATGGCCGACTAAATTCTGCTAGGGGAGATGAGCTCCCTGTACTACAAAGTTCTGTAAAAATTTTGTTAAATATAATTAATGGTTGTGATCATGAGAGGTGACAACTAAGTCAATAATACTCACTTTCTAATAACAATTATAAATATATTTAACTAAACTGCAACCAAACTTACATTAAATATTATCCAGCGCTACAATGGCGGCCTACCTCCAGACGAAACAAAACACAGGAGAAATGGTTCAGTCTAAGCTTTGTCTCTGATCTTCATGGCCCATGTTACACAGAGATTATACAAGAAAAAACTGTGTTTTGTTAATTACATCGATATTTGTGTTTTGATAATAATAACTTACATTCTATACTATTTGTTATACATCGCGCAGACGTACTTAGTCTTTAGATAACTTATGTTTCACATGTCGCATAACAAAAACTTCTTTTCCATTTCTCCAAATGTCCATTTATGTAACGTACTGTCACATGGGCCCCTTAGTGAGGGTGCACTTAATGTGGTTTACTACTTTATGCACAGTCTCACTACCGTCTTACATCATTATTTAAGTGTTCATGTTTGCATGACTAAGTTTGGTACATTTGTCTTCAAGTCACAGTTACATGCAGTACTGTTTCTCTGGGGGAACGCTTGGGGATGCGTACCCCTAAACGTTTTCGTTGGCAAAGTCATTTGTTTACAATGTTGAGAACTTGGAAGAATGTCAAAAATTTATTTCATGGATGTAATTTTTTTATTTCATTTTTTTGTGTTGGTAATTGCAATACAAATGATACCAGTGCAGTTTCTGGTGGGAAAAGCGATGTCATTGACTGTTTCAAGCATTTCGAAGCAGCAGCAACCATTCTCAGTAACTGAATTGCTGGCAGCCAGTTCCACAAGCATGTAGTGGCCTCGCACGCTAATAGTTGGTGAAGGTAGTGCTAAATGGATATGCGTACACTCAAACACAGAGCTACCAATAGATGTCTCTATGGTCCCGCTACCAATATCCTTTATGATTCACTGTGGAAAATAAAGCTTTGGTTGTTCACTTCACAGCTGCAATAGATGATGAAAGCAGGGAATCAATTGACAGAGGTATGTACGGTGGTTTATTGAAGTATATTACCAAAGTTGACATCATTCTCAACTTGGCTATAATGTGTGATGCCCTTCAATAATGATCACAATTAAGTCTTGAGCTACAGTCAAGATACATCACTCTGTATTCTGCCCAACAGTAGATCAGAAATCAGCTGTCAGTGTTTGAAGAAAGAAAAGTGAGCTGAGGTCCTCATTACTGTGAAGCTCTCAAAGCAGTCCAAGATCTGAACTTCAGATCATTCGACTGGAAAAGGGGGCAACTATCTTGAGCCCAAAATATTTTACGATTGTCTGAAACAGCGGATGGAGAATCGTCTTCTGCAGACAGAGGATATTACTATCTCTCAATGTGTAAAAGTTTTGGACTCATCAAACTGGCCTAAGAATCCTGGAATAACATTTGGTGAAACAAATATCAAAACTTTAAGTTGTCGTTTTGCTCTTCCAGAGAGAGAAACATGTAGAAGATTTCAGGAGTATTTGATGGAGAAGAAAATTCCAGCGTTCCACCTTCCTCTTCAGAATGCACTGACATGTGTTCCTATATCAACGAGTGAATGTGAACGTGGGTTTTCTCAAATCAATCTGATCATATCGCCAACAAGAGCTTCATTTCATCTTTCCACAGTCAGCAATCTGATGTTCATAAAGTTGGTTGGTCCACCACTGATGTTGTTCCAGCCCAAGGACTATGTATTCTCTTGGTTCATGAAAGGCAGACATCTTGCTGCTGATAGCAAGAGTAAAGTAAGAAGATGTGAAGACTACAGCAGCCATGAATTAAAGTCAGTTGGGAAAGTGTTGTAATACTATTAATGTAAGTTACACTGTAGTTTTATAGTTAAGTAAATTTTCAGCTGTATTAAATATAGGATCAGTTGAAGCAGGGGATACGACCCATCATCTATGCCGTTTTGGGACCCAAGCAAGGTTCCAAAAGATTTTTGTTGTGTAGTTACTATTGTTGTTGATGATAGGTGTGGACGTTTTTGTTGTATTGAGCCAATTAGTGGTGTTTTATAGGTTAAAATATGTTTTCGGTAATATTTCCTTGTATTGTTTTGTATGTCGTAGGGTTGATTGAACTCACCTGTCTCATTTGAAGTGTATTATAAGTCAATTGAAGTGTACGATACCATTTTCTTTTATTGTTAAGGGGTTGATGGGAATCGCATGCTTCATTTGAGGTGATGTAAACTGAAGTGTTCGATACCACATTCTCTTGTATGTTTGGGTGTTCCTCGGTATTACCTGCTTCATTTGAGCTAATCAACTGAAGAGTCCGATTCCAGTTCTTTTGTAGTTCGACATGTTGATGATGTCATGGCTAAAAGCAGACAGTGGTATCCCATTCTTCAGTTATAAGTAATTTTCGCTGCATTATATCCAATGTCGGAGTACCATCAAACTTCTTTTTAGAAAATAACACTGGTTACATGTATGGTTACATTCGTACTATATCTTTCGTATGTTTCAGATATATCTCGATCTCACTATTACAAATGAGTTCATCTACTAGTGCCAACCTTCTTTTTCATCAGAAATGTGACAATCCGCAATTCTGCAGACCCGGTACAAATTTGCTTCCTCTCCCCTATTTGGGTTACAGGCGTAGGGAAAAACGGGTCAAAAACCTCGCCCGGAGCCTTCGGATTGTTGACACTCAGTCTCTCTTTATATTATTTATGCTGATAATATGTCCATTGAACTAATCAACAAAGAGATATATATATATATATATATATATATACATACATTATAACAAGAAATACATGTTAATTGAAATTACGTACAGAGTATGTTTGTCGTGAACTATTAAGCCATCTTTGTGCAAAATGTCTGTCGGTGCTTCCACGTACACATATAAATCACAATAGGAAATATATAGTCAATGTAATTAATTTCTGTGTCCTTTGCACATCGTGTCCGTTACAGATTTACATTGTAGTTAGTGTTAATTAATTCGTCATCAACCATAAATACACTACTGGCCATTAAAATTGCTACACCACGAAGATGACGTGCTACAGACGCGAAATTTAACCGACAGGAAGACGATGCTGTGATATGCAAATGATTAGCTTTTCAAAGCATTCACACAAGGTTGGCGCCGGTGGTGACACCTACAACGTGCTGGCATGAGGAAAGTTTCCAACCGACTTCTCATACACAAACAGCAGTTGATCGGCGTTGCATGGTGAAACATTGTTGTGATGCCTCGTGTATGGAGGAGAAATGCGTACCATCACGTTTCCGACTTTGATAAAGTTCGGATTGTAGCCTATCGCGATTTCGGTTTATCTTATCGAGATCCAACGACTGTTAGCAGAATATGGAATCGGTGAGTTCAGGAGGGTAATACGGAACGCCATGCTGGATCCCAACGGCCTAGAATCACTAGCAGTCAAGATGACAGGCATCTTATCCGCATGGCTGTAACGGATCGTGCAGCCACGTCTCGATCCATGATTCAACAGATGGGGACGTTTGCAAGACGACAAATCATCTGCACGAACAGTTCGACGACGTTTGCAGCAGCACGGACTATCAGCTCGGAGACCGTGGCTGCGGTTACACTTGAAGCTGCATCACAGACAGGAGCGCCTGCAATGGTGTACTCGACGACGAACCAGGGTGCACGAATGGCAAAACGTCATCTTTTCGGATGAATCCAGGTTTTGTTTACAAGACCACAATAGTCGCATCCGTGTTTGGCGACATTGCGGTGAACGCACATTGGAAGTGTGTATTCGTCATCGCCATACTGGCGTATCACCCAGCGTGATGGTATGGGATGCCATTGGTAATACGTCTCGGTCATCTCTTTTCGCATTGACGGCACTTTGAACAGTGGACGTTACATTTCGGATGTGTTACAACCCGTGGCTCTACCCTTCATTCGATCCCTGCAAAACCCTAAATTTCAGCAGGATAATGCACGACCGCATGTTACAGGTCCTGTATGGGCCTTCCTGGATACAGAAAATGTTCGACTGCTGACCTGGCCAGCACGTTCTCCAGATCTCCCACCAACTGAAAACGTCCGGTCAGTGGTGGCCGAGCAACTGGCTCGTCACAATACGCCAGTCACTACTCTTGATGAACTGTGGTATCGTGTTGAAGCTGCATGGGCAGCTGGACCTGTACACTCCATCCAAGCTCTGTTTGACTCAATGCCTAGGCGTATCAAGGCCATTATTACGGCCAGAGGTGGTTGTTCTTGGTACTGATTTCTCAAGATCTATGCACCCAAATTGTGTGAAAATGTAATCACATGTGAGTTAATATATTTGTCCAAAGAATACCCGTTTATCATCTGCATTTTTTTCTTGGTGTAGCAATTTTAATGGCCAGTAGTGTGTATATTACACACACACACACACACACACACACACACACACACACACAATTAACATGCTACGGCCGTATTGTAAGTTTACAATCCACCCAATTGGTATCAGTGTCTACAGTTCCTACTTTTACATGTTTGTTTTTCCGCCACTGACCTCGAAACTTTGCTACTCAATTGTAAAAAAACGTGCACATGAAACATTTACTTTCAGTAATAACATAACCCTTAACACATTCACTGTGGCCACCAGTGTGGGCCACTGACGCTCATGTGATAAATGCTGCATGCTGTCTGACGCATTTATTGCAAACGATTCTAACAATGCCTCTGATTTATTGATTTTATTGCAAACTGGAAAGAAAACGCAATTCAAACAAGCGATAAATCTGCTCCATTGAAAAAGAGTTTAAGTCTGATAACGCCAAAATATTTATCAAACGGAGAAAAAGAAACAGGACTCATCTGGAATGTGGTGCTATGGAAACCCAATCCCATATAACAAATAAGTTTGGAGGGAGTAGAGGTGATGCTTTTACAGCAAACCACAAATAAGTCCACATACTGTACAGAAACCTCACATTCTGAGCAATCAATGTAACAACATGGTACTTGGCTACCAAGTAAAACAAATGGAATCACTTTACAAATCAGATATGAACAGATCTTCTTGTGAAGATACGACATCCCATTACATTACAGATGTATAACTGTGCAGCTGTTCAAACAGAATCCTGGTTTGATTGGACACATTATACGCACGTACGGTGTATCCGTACACTTGCCCTGTTATGTACACGTTGTACATTGCTTCCTCATAACTTGCTTCTTCCCCTCAGTTGCGTGCCACTTTTACACAATGTGTGTGTCTTTAAGGTATTTGTTATGCAAACCTTTTGTAATGTCCATTGCTGGAAGTATTCCCTTTATTATTTGTATTCTATAATCACACAACGTCATTTTATAGCCTGAGTATTTATTACTGTATATAGGTAATGTGAACAGAACATTAGCATGTCAACTATGTGGAAGAACAGTTTCTTGGGTCAGCGCGTTGTCTTTCGTTCACATAAATAATAAGACAACATCCAGTCCTGTATATCGGTCCTACACAAACAGCTATTATATTTGATAATTGGCAGTGGTTTCTAGACTATTTGCTGGCGTGCACTTGGCACATGTCCCATTGTATTAGGATATTCAGTGGAAACATAGGACGCCTCTCGTGTAACATTCCATTTGCTGATCATTATGCCGTACGAATATCGTGCAATAGTGTCTTCTTTCCCCAGTTTTGAGCATACCACGTCTTTAGGGGTATTTCTCCTATTTACCGTTACTGTCCCGGTGCAATATGTTTTTGCATTCAACAGAGTTTCACCTACAGCAAAGCTGTTCTAGAAATTGTCCATGTACATGTGATGGCTAACATGCAGCTTCTCTTCCAACACATGTAATACAATCTTTTCAGCATTCCCTTCCTCTTCCCGCTGCCCCCCCTCTCCCCCCCCCCCCACCTGTAACGCCGCACATCCCCGTGTACATAGCGCATTTATTTACGAAACAGTCTGAATTATCTAGCACGTACAATTTTACACCATATTTATTCCTTTTGTTCTTTACATATTGTTTAAATGACAATCATCCCCTCCAAAGAATCATTGATTCATCTAAAGATAGACCACTACCAGGATAATACACCTGACACAGTCTGTAGTGAAAATAATTCAATATAGGGCGTGCCTCATACAGGGTGTAACAAAAAGGTACGGCAAACTTTCAGGAAACATCCCTCACACACAAAGAAGGAAAATATGTTATGTGGACATGTGTCCAGAAACGCTTACTTTCCATGTTAGAGCTCATTTTATTACTTCTCTTCAAATCGCATTAATCATGGAATGGAAACACACAGCAACAGAACCTACCAACGTGGCTTCAAACACTTTGTTACAGGAAATGTTCAAAATGTCCTCCGTTTAGCGAGGATATGTGCATCCACCCTCCATCGCAAGGAACCCCTGATGCGCTGATGCAGCCCTGGAGAATGGCGTATTGTATCACAGCCGTCCACAATATGAGCACGAAGAGTCTCTACATTTGGTACCGGGGTTGCGTAGACAAGAGCTTTCAAATGCCCTCATAAATGAAAGTCAAGAGGGTTGAGGTCAAGAGGGTTGAGGTCAGGAGAGCGTGGAGGCCACGGAATTGGTCCGCCTCTACCAATCCATCGATCACCGAATCTGTTGTTGAGAAGTGTACGAACACTTCGACTGAAATGTGCAGGAGCTCCATCGTGCATGAACCGCATGTTGTGTCGTACTTGTAAAGGCACATGTTCTAGCAGCACAGGTAGAGTATCCCGTATGAAATCATGATAACGTGCTCCATTGAGTGTATGTGGAAGAACATGGGGCCCAATCGAGACATCACTAACAATGCCTGCCCAAACGTTCACAGAAAATCTGTGTTGATGACGTGATTGCACAATTGCGTGCGGATTCTCGTCATCCCACACATGTTGATTGTGAAAATTCACAGTTTGATCATGTTGGAATGAAGCCTCATCCGTAAAGAGAACATTTCCACTGAAATGAGGATTGACACTTTGTCAGATGAACCATTCGCAGAAGTGTGCCCGTGGAGGCCAATCAGCTGCTGATAGTGCCTGCACACGCTGTACACGGTACGGAAACAACTGGTTCTCCCGTAGCACTCTCCATACAGTGACGTGGTCAGCGTTACCTTGTACAGCAGCAACTTCTCTGACGCTGACAGTAGGGTTATCGTCAACTGCACGAAGAATTGCCTCGTCCATTGCAGGTGTCCTCGTCGTTCTAGGTCTTCCCCAGTCGCGAGCCATAGGCTGGAATGTTCCGTGCTCCCTAAGACGCCGATCAATTGCTTCGAACGTCTTCCTGTCGGGACACCTTCGTTCTGGAAATCTGTCTCGATACAAACGTACCGCGCCACGGCTATTGCCCCGTGCTAATCCGTACATCAAATGGGCATCTACCAACTCCGCTTTTGTAAACATTGCAGACTGCAAAACCACATTCGTGATGAACACTAACCTGTTGATGCTACGTACTGATTTGCTCGATGCTAGTACTGTAGAGCAATGAGTCGCATGTCAACACAAGCACCGAAGTCAACATTACCTTCCTTCAATTGGGCCAACTGGCGGTGAATCGAGGAAGTACAGTACATACTGACGAAACTAAAATGAGCTCTAACATGGAAATTAAGCGTTTCCGGACGCATGTCCACATAACATCTTTTCTTTATTTGTGTGTGAGGAATGTTTCCTGAAACTTTGGCCGTACCTTTTTGTAACACCCTGTATAGTCCATCTGGTTTCAGTTCTCCTGACTGGATTTTTCGCAAAATGCAGTGAATGTAAGATGAGCAAACATCTGTCTCTGCCTGTGCTCATCGCTATTCCCCTGTTTTCGAACAGCGGGTCTTTCTTCCAGTAGTCTTGTAATCGGGCATATTTGACATTACCCATATGTAATGAAATACCCAGGAAGACTAATATTTCTCCTATACTTACAGGTTTCCAATTACTAATCCTAGAGCCCTCTTTCGTATTTTCGCTTGCAAATATATTGTACATGTTACTGTTTGTTTCATAAACTACGAGCTGCAGTATGTCATCTGTAACTAGTAGTGTAAAGAAACCCATTGGTGTATTGCCAGCAGGATTTATCTGCAAACATTCTGCTTTTGTAAACGGATGATACTGCATCCCACGTGGTTCTTCATGCGAAGTTGCACCTGGTTTGCTTGCTTCTGCATGCGTGGGTTCTTTATCGTCAGCGATTTCCTCATGAACAGCACGAGTGGTCGACTGTAAAGAGCGGACAAATTGAATAGCTGGGCGGCGGCCATTAGAGTGGTAAACTGACGCGCGGAGTTCGAATATTTATACATCGCTTTTGGTTATAAAATGCCTTCCCTTGAGTTAGGTCACAAACATAATGCCTCATTTAAATACGTTACTACAATATATTTTATAATTTATGAACAAACAGCAACTAGTCAATGTTTATGAATTTATCTTACGTGCTACATGGAATCTGCCGTAGGTAAAAGTTATGTACTGGACCCCTAGCATATTTCGTAGTTCATTTACGATAGATCTACGCAAAATGCATCAAAACACTCGAAGATTTCCCCACTATATTAATAGATAATTTCGGACTCTACCTTGCTTTAGATTTTATGACGAGAAGTGCGTTATATATGGCGTAGTGCTTTGGCAACTCACGACAAAATTATCAAGTTTCAACCTAACCTAGACCATGAAAACACTACCGATCAGCCAACTTTCTTCAAAATGATCAGAACATATAAAATGGTATTCTGTCGGTCGGAAATGTTGCCTCCTGACAGCGTGTAACCATTTTTGTAAGAGCTGTGGTTTTGAGAAAGGAAACCTGCAAATAGATGCACAGGCATTATGCTAATGCCGTGTTACAAAAACATTTATTAAGCAAGCGCACTGACATACGAAACAACTTAAAATATTCACATATCTGTGAAATGTAATATTCGTTCCTTTCTCGAAATTATTTGTACAATTAATCGCTGCACAACTCATCACCATTGTACTTCTTTTGATTGGAACGTACAGACAGTAGAATTACGAGTAACAAATACTGTATGTACGTCCCAACAAATATACAACGTTGAATCAGGGTCTTCATAAACAACAGTACTACACAACACATCAGACTACAAACACTATAATGGCGTCCAGGCGAAGGTTCAAATTATCCCACGACTGCAGCGCCATCAGTGAGTCTAGTTATTTTTTACAAGGGCTTTGTTGTCGTCCGATTCCGAACCGTCGCAAAACATAAACGACAGTTCCGCTTCCCCACTGTCATCACTATGGTATGTTTCTGCATTCTCCAAATTCCAGCCGCCATCCTCTGGTTCGTCCTCTCTGAAGTAAACATCAATATCTTGTAACACACACAGTAACTCGTGGTCAGTATAATGTTCACTCTTCCTCTTTTTCGGGTTAGTAGGCCCCAGTGTCGGTTGATTCGCCGACATTGCAAACAGTGCACAACACAGATGACTAAAGACTAAAACACACTACTGCAGACAGGAAAACGTTACGTTATATTTCGTTGGTCGCTTGTACTAACACGAGTGCACAGTCGAACAATGAAAACTGAGTATTCAGCTAGCGAACGCACCACTTGTAAGTGTTACCTGCACTGGTATGTTGATCGCAGAAATGCTTAGAAACATCTGCCATAGCAAACATGTTAAATATGGGACATGAGCTGCAGTCATTTTTATCTTTTTCTACCTAAGCGGGGATGCAGATGGACAACACTGCATCTTGCAGCACTGCTGAGAACCTACAAGTGCACTGCTCTGACGTTTAAAAAAAGGATTATACCACCAAAGGCTTTATCAGTACCTAAGATTGCTGCTTACTCTTTGTAAAAAAGCAACTGTGTAATTTTATTTACTACGAGACATATTGTATCTCACACTCCCTTCTTTGTAAGCAGTATTTGGGGTAAGATGTATCTACCAAGATAATAACTGACAGATTAGTCCATGTAATGTTGTATAAAATAACATTAAGTGAAAAAAATCAGGAATTAATAGAAATAAACTGGTTTCGTAATGAACAACCGAGCAGTAAATGTAAACTAATTTCATTATAGCTGCTGTAATTGCAATAGATTTTTGTTCTTACTTGATGTAGAAATGTTTTGTTTTTAAAATCATTAATCCTCCTGAAATAAGTTATCAATTAACTAACTTGTCTAGAAGTAACGCTTACGCGTGTCTGGTTTTGACATACAGGTGGAAAGAACTGTATCGGAACTTTTTCATCAAAAATTACTTTTACCAATGTGAAAAAAGCGATGACAGCCAGTGCTAATCCTTATAGGATATTTTACAAACAAAACTGAGGTGGCAGAACAGCAGGCAACGTGACATTATTATTCACACTCTTCCCATTACGATTTGCTTTAAGTCCACCCAAAAAGTTGTGAAGGGTGGTAAGCACGTTAGTGTTTGCATGGGTAATGTGGCCATGTTGTTCAGTTAACTCACAATACACTGGCTCATTAGTAAGTTGGTTGCTATAGCAACAAATATCAAGTGATCTCAGTTCCTTTACCGAAATTTACACACATCTGTGGGGCACGTTATTTTTGTTAATTAATTATTTGAGACACTAAGATTTCTAAGTCTAATGATACCTCGAAACTACAGAATTGTGATTGCACTGTAAGTGTACACATACTTCTCAACTTTTCCACATGATGGTGCATTTCATATTTTTATTTGTACAGTTATTTCTCCTATTCCGAACATTGTGGATCACACATCTTCATTATTCCAGGAGATATGATTAAAAGATATCAATTTATTATTATGCAAGAAAAATGCTTTACAATGGTATATTACGAATTGATAACCTAGTCGTTTTGTACACCGATTGTTCTAGATTTAAAGAAATAAATTTATCTTAAGTATCCATTGTTCAAGATACAATTTCAAGACATCAATCTCCTATACCTTGTAATGCTTCTCAAAGTTTGTTTTAATAGTATCGAGACCCACAATTTTCTGGACAAAGTGATCCTCTTAGGTTTCCCATATTTTGGATTTCAAGGGAAATATTCAAAATTTACACTTGGGCTTCATAAATTATAAATGACAGCTCTATTGTAAGCCATCGAAATTTTGTCGCACACGAAGCACTGAAATGTAGGCTGCAATGTGCTTTTGTCAGCCAATCATAGCTCATGTCACATGATCTCACCAGCCAATGACAGCAGCTGTTCAAAGCACAGGAGTTATTTAGTCCGCTAATAGCATAACTTACTTGCCATGAAAACACAAACAGAGAAAGTTTATGATCTAAATTCATAACCACACAGTATATCGACAAGAAAAGCTAATGTTTCACATAACATTGGTCTCTCTTAGCATGCGTTACCCTTTAATATATATCAAACAAATTTACCAGTAAAATTTTAAATAATGGCTGGTCTTCTAAACCCCAAAATTTTCCTAAATGGCTGGTCCTCAGTGTGTTAAGTTTTGATTGATATTCACACGCTCCACGATTTAAGAAATTCATCACACACTCATGTCGCATAAAAGGAAATTTTCTCTGAAAGTAACTTCTCAAAACACCATTCTGAATATTGTCCCACGAAATGTAACCGGTTATGACATCACTCACCAAAAGCAGTTTGTCATTACTAAGTATTTCAGTATTTGTCCTACAGCATTTGAACCACATTGCACTCAGCAGACACTTGTGTGTGCCCTGTGGTGTTTTTTTTTTTTTTTTTTTTTTTTTTTTTTTTTTTTTTTGCTGTTAATGGTAGCTTTGCATTGCAATTAAAGTTTTATTTTGTTGTTATTCTTTCATTTATGTTTTATTGCTGCTGTAGCAGGTTAAAGTAAACTGTTTTAGTATATCAGTTCTTACCAGTCATAATTACAAAATAACTGAAAACTGGAACTAAGAATTCCCATGAAAACATTCTTGTATTTTCATGGGGCTGTGACACTATTTGTGAGTTATCCGACATCAGTATTTTTACACACATCGGAGCAGTAACCGCTGCGCACAAGCAAACCTATTTTTGAAGTTCTGCGCATTGACGTCAGGGAGGAACAGCTCTTGGCGCGCGCCAAGTGTACGTTTGAGCTTTGTGCTGTCGTGGTTCGTGCGTGTTGTGTTTCGTGCGTGTTGTTACCGTTTGGTTAGGCCGGTATTACACTATCAAATTTCTTTGTCAAAGATTTGATCAAAGATGTGATCCAATATTCCGTCCAATATATTTGACAAAGATCTTTGACGTAGCGCTACAAGGGGTATTACACTGTCATCAAATTTTTCGTCAAAGTTCAAGATGGCTGACAACAACTTGTTATTAACCGCAGCAGTTCTACGTACTCCAATTGCATTGTGTGCACATACGGAAAAGAAGTGGGGGGAGAAAATGGAACAATACATACGAGGTTGACAGTCTTTAAAAGTCCTGGGATTACAACCTGATAATAAATTCAGTTGGGAGGAGCACACCACAGAACTGCAGAAACGCCTTAACAAATCTGTATTTGCAATTCGAGTGTTGGCAGACATAGGCAACATAAAAATGAAAAAGCTTGCATACTTTCATTCCATAATGTCATATGGGATAATATTTTGGGGTAAATCTTGAAGTCAAACAAAAGTTTTCAAGGTCCAAAAGCGTGTAATACGTATTATTTGTGGAGTAAATTCACGGACCTCCTGCAGAAACCTCTTCAAAGAACTGGGTACTTCAGATTCTTGCATTGGTACTGGGGGAAAATAAGAAGAAAGAAAATGAAACTGTTGGCGGGCCAGAAGTACAGTGAGACTGTCGTTTGGACGTACGAGATTTGCAGGTTGGCTTTTTTTGTTTTGTATTTCATGCCTAGATACTTCCGTAGAGATATTGTTGCATGTGGATCATTATATGTAATGATTATTACAATACATGCAACGATATGTTTGTACAGTTATCTAGGCATGAGAAACAAACAAAAAAAAAACTATAACTCTCGTAGGCCCAAATGACAGAGTCTCACTATACTTCCGCCTCGCAGGTTAACTACTGCCTCTCACTATATTTACTTCTTAATAAAATTTGTCGTAAATAATATAACTCTTTTTCCAACGAACAACTCAGTTCATACATACAATACCAGGAACAAAAATGATCTGCACAAGGACTTAAAAACACTTACTTTAGTTCAAAAAGGGGTCCACTACTCAGGAACACTCATCTTCAATAATTTGCCAGGAAACATAAAAAATTTAGTTAGAAATAAAGATCAGTTTAAAAGGAGCCTGAAAGACTTACTACTGGCCAACTCCTTCTACTCCATTGGCGAAATTTTTAATAGAAACAAATGATGTATTTATTCATACCATTAGTATTTTTATTTCAGCTTTAAAAAAATCGACATGTTCCACATCCACGAGGATCTCCTCAGCACGGATCTATGGAACGAAAAACTAATCTAATCTGGGTGAAGCCGTGGGTTTTACGACGACACGATAAAAGCATTCAACAAAACTTGTTACGTGAGCTTACAGTGGAAGACGTCAAGTCGTACATCAATTACTTAAGAATGGATGAGCATACATTTCTGTATGTGCTCAATGAAGTGTATCCTCATATCACAAAGCACAATTTTCACTTAAGAACTGCTACATCTTCAGAAGACAGGCTCACTATAACACTCCGATTCCTTGCTACAGGAGAGGGTTATGTTAGGTTAGATTAGGTTAGGTCAGGTTAGGTCTCCAATCTTCTTAATCTATTCTTTATTCAGGGTGCCTCACGTTGTAAAGCGCCTCATAAGCCTCAGACATCTCTATTAATTCTGTAGTTGTCGGCACACACCAATTGTATTTACCGGCAATGGTTATAAAAACACTACAGACGACAGAACGCTGCAGCGATGCTAGCGCTCCGCGTGGTAACATGTCGCATTGCAGTGAACAGAAGACAAGCGATTTCTTTGATCAAATATACGGCCTCGGCCTAGATTTGATCAAATATTGGACGACATTTGTCAAAGATCCCTATTACACTATCAAATATCTTTGACAAAGATATTGGACAAAGAAATTTGATAGTGTAATACCGGCCTTATCTTTGTGCAGTGAGTGTTTTTCCGAAGTATTTGAGTAAGTGGAAGCAATGTCAGGTTGTGCTGTTGTTGGCTGTAATTCTCACAATCGCAATACAAAAGGGACTGAAATAGTGTTGCATTGTTTCCCACGTGATGAAAGTCTGCAAAAGGTTTGGCTTTCAAAATGGTTTAGGAAAGATCCTGTGAACGTAGGAAGCGCAAGAATATGCTCTCGCCATTTCAAGGAAACAGGCTATATCCGGGACTTACGTTCAGAACTGTTAAATGTACCGCAGAAACTAATCCTTAAATGTGATGCGTATCCGTCTTGCAATTTGCCTTGTGGTAGTAGCGCCTGTGATAACACACCGATTGCAATAGAAGAAAGGAATAATAAAGGTGAAATTCGCAGAAGAAGCCTAGAGACTTTAAAGAAGCCCTCACCACTGAAGAGGAATGTTGATAACTGTTAGAGGTGGCAAAAAATAACGTAACTGATAGAAATAACCGGTTACTGAGAAGTAACGGTTACTGCGATAACCGTTCCTCTGATTCTGGCAGTTATTTCAATAACTGTATAGTGTCAACAGTGCCTCGCGCCATCTGTTGACCGAAGTTCGTACTGCGCATTTGGAGGCGTTCTATAGACCATGGGAATAACTGTGAGACTGCGCGCCATCTGTTGATAAGAACTGTGTACTATTTCGTGGGCCTTCGTTACTTTTAGCATAAACAATTAAATAAAGTTAATGTCCGAGCCGTGGCTGATAGGAGCTGCAGTACAGGCATTAACAAGTACGGTCGTTCCTTTAAGCCACCGCCTTACGTGTTAATTTAGCTTGGACGGGTAGTACAAGGAAAGTTACTAAGGAATTCGAGCGACTATGGAAATAACTGTCAGAGCCGGTATTCTCCTCTGGCAGTTATCGTTATTGGCTCGTAGTTCTAGTTCTCTGGTAGTTATCGGGCTACCACCACAGATAACCTGGAAGCTGGTAACGGAATAACTGTGTGTCTAGACGTTCCTGACTCGGTGACTCCAGTTAAAGGTCGTAGTTCCAGGTGATATTTCCAGAGAGGATAGTAACTGGAGCGAACAAATATTTTCGTACTGCTACGGAAATAGCCGCTGGCCATCACGAATGACAAATAACATGTCAGAAAGTATAACATAATACAGTGGAATATAATAATTATTATCCTCATCATTTGTCAGGAGATTGTCAAAATACGTGAATATATCACAGTAACTGCTAATATTTACAGAATTGGTACACTGACAGAATAAAACACAGTTACGTACTTTTAATAAATTTATCGTACACAGAATACCCGATCTTGACTGTTGCAACCAAGTGCTGTCAAAACTGAAATATAGCAGAATTTTTACCTAAGCTGGTCTATCAGTCTCTGTTACGATATTCATCTACAGAGTAGAAGGAGGGGTCACTGGAAGCGTCTGATTCCACCCGTCTGCTTCGACGTAAAGGTGTTGTGGTGTGTGAATGTCATTACGGCACGGTGTTTATGAGTTGGTTTTTGTGTGTGTGTGGGGGGGGGGGGGGGGGGGGGGCTGTCGATCTAGGTTGCAGTGCCGGAATTTGCTGGTGGTAATTAATTTTTTTTTTTTTTTCTAGCTGTGATGTTTTGTGTATTTATGAAGTATTGAATGTGATTTAATTTATGTAGGGACGATTGATTTGTGGACTTTTGGGATTGTGGTTTTATTTTTCGCAGTTGTAGCTGTTGGTTTTTTGGCATCAGTAGCTGTGGTGGACCTATATAGGTCACCGGATAATGACCGATTCCCATTTTCATAATTGTGTGTGTTGATGTTTTAGTATCGTCATCTGAGGTTGACCTATGTAGGTCAAGGGAAATGTCTGATTCCAATTTTCGTACTTTTAGTTGTGGGTATTGGTGTTTTGGTATGGTCACCTATAGTTGACCTATATTGTTCAAGGGAAGTGTCCGATTCCTGCAGATTTTTGTTGGTGTAGCAGAATGCTGTATTTTTTTTCTTTTTGTTCTTCATTTTGTGTTTTGGGATCATGGTGTGTTTTTTTTACTAGCTTGTCCTCACCCTAAAACCCCCAACTTCCCGCAGTTGTCCCATTGGTTTGATTGTATTTTTGGTGGGAAATGTTATTGTATTATTTATATGTATCTTCGTGTTTGTTGCCATGTGTATGTAGTGACGTCATAGACACACTTAAAATAGACATTTCCGGCATATTGATGATGGGTGGAATCAGACACTTACGTATCAAATAGTCATTCAAACACACTGTAAACCGTGCCTTACTGAAACCAAGTTTTTAATGGTTGCTGACTTGCTGGCAGCTTATTGAAAATGCATGTTCCTGAATGTTGGACCCCTTTTGGACCAAGGTAAGTAATTTTAGGTCTTTATGTAGATTGCTGTTCCCATTTCTAGTACTGATATTATGTATTAAGCTATTGGTTGGAAATACTTGTAACAAATTTCATTAAGGAATAAATATACTAGGAAGCAGTGGTTAGAATAAAAAGTTCCTTGAACAGGTTCCTACATGATGTTCTTGAATTGATACCACAAACGATTTTTATTACACGCTTTTACATGCGAAAAACTTTTGCTACGTTTGATGAGTTACCACAGAATATGTTCCCTTATGAAATAATAGAATGAAAAAATGTAGTATGCCCTTCCCAACTGAATTTATTATCGAGTTGTAGTCCCAGAAATGTAACACTGTCAACCTTTTCGATCTGCATGTCTTCATATGTTATAAACATGCTGTCGCTGGAGAAATCGAGCAGTTTGCAAATCTGACATAAAACTTGGATTAGCGTACTCACACTTTCCCCAATAGGACTAGCTTTTACAGCACAGGAGTAAACGAATCTGTCACATTACGTATATTTTTTGTTGTATTACAAGGCTGTACACTTTATTCTATTATGTGAGCAGCACAAGAAATTAAGCTTCGAATTTAAGCTACAGTACTCAGTTTACGTATTACTTCATACTTAAAAACGCACGTTGTTAACATTTTACTTAAACAGTGCTTTGGCGAAGTTCCGCGTACTTTCTGTCGCGGCTGCGAAGATAATATTTCTAATAGCGACCGATAACCTACAAACATATAACCTGAAACACTAATAATCGTTCTAACATCAACTAAAATGTACCCGGAGTTAATAAGCTGAGGTTATGACACGATTCATACGACATTCCTGCTATTTCACACTACTCGCAGTTATACTGATAACTAAACTGATGGATTCCAACTATGTCGTTATTTAACTGTCGGAGTTATCGGTATTCGCTAGCGAAAAATAACTTGGCAGTTATTAATAACCGTTAACGATAACGGTTATCAAAGAATAACTGGAACTGTGATAACGGTTACTCCAGAATAACCGTTTGGCCCACCTCTAATAACTGTACATTTACAGATGAAGTTCTTTGTAGTGATCGACAAAGTCACTTTAAAGAATTCTGTAGCGTCACTACAGAGGAGACATGCTCATCTAACATGTGCATGAAATTGCGAGCACGTAATAAAGATCTTAGAGGTCAGCTGTCCTCAATGAAACGACGTCTGCACGAAGAAGAATTTAATAAAAAGGGACTTGTGACTCGTGAAACTAATCGAGTACTGGGCAAAATATTTTCACCCAATCAAATTAGAAGTTTGTTGCATGGGTCAAAACGGGTTCGATGGGGCAAAGAGGACGTTTGTAAGTCTATTACTTTACGTGCGGTGTCGCAGAAGAGTTACAATTTCCTCAGAGAAAAACTCGGATATCTACTACCTGCAGTGTCAACCTTGCGTTCTTGGATAAACCGCAGTTTTAGTTGCCAACCACGAATTTTGAAGGATGTTTTAGTGATGATGAAAATGCAGGCTGCAACACTGACTGACAGGGAACGTATTTGTGTTTTGTCATTTGATGAAATGAACATTGACAGTAGAATTTGTTACGATCAGCAAGATGACAGGATTCTTGGACCTCCTCGTTGTCATGGTCCGAGGCTTGTTTGCAACGTGGAAGCAGCCTCTCTATTACAGTTTTGACGTTCAGATGACAGCAGCACTCTTGAACGAAGTAATTGTTTCCCTGTTCAGCATTTGCTACAATGTTGTGGCTGCAGTAGCAGACATGGGGGCACAGAATAGTTCTGTCTGAAAGGAGCTTGGCGTTACTCATGAAAATACTTGTTTCCCAAACCTGTGTGATTCTGAGACGTGTGTGGATGTTTGCTGACGTTCTCCATTTGCTCAAACTCTTAAGGAACCACTTGCTGGATCAAGGAATAATGTTGGAAAACAAGGCTGTGACAAAAACTGTGTTCGAGAAACTGTTAGTTTTGGACAGTGGCGAGATGAAAATATGTCCTAAGTTATCTCAGCAACACATTACAGTGAAGGGCAGAGAGCGACAGTGAGTACACTCAGCTGCTATCAAATACAACTGTACAGGCGATTCGGTATTTGATGCCTGAAGGAGGACATGTCAGTGATTTCATACAGATGGTGGATGAGACTTTTAATGTACTTAATTCAAGAACAAAAGAAAGTAATAAATCACTAGCCTGTGGATTTCGTGTCAGTTTTCAAGCCCAAGAACAGTGCCTACGTAAATTTTATAAGTGCTGTGACAAGATGCGTGTTGGCACCTCAAAGCATCTCCTACCATTTCAGAAAGGATTTTTGAAAACTGTTCGGTCACTTTTGGGTCTGTTCAGTGACTTACCTGTTTATAATATTGAATATATTCTTACAGCAAGATTAAATCGAGACTGCTTGGAGAACTTGTTTGTGTTACATTTCTTGTGTTGCATTTCTTTGTTTTGTTAGTTTTATAATATATATGCAGCTTGTAACACCCGTAACAAAAAAGATACAAAAGTTTAATTTGTAATCTAGGAAATTTGTTCTGTACAATACCTTTCTGTAAATGTGAGGTTATGCACTTGTTTTACATTGGACATTTTTATGATCATCCATCGTCAGTCGAGGTAAAGACTGTTGTTGTTGGGAGCAAACACTCATGGGTCATTCCATGTTAAAGAGACTTTGTGACAAAAAATTAAAATGACAATATTAAAAATTTAACCTTAAAAATGCCAAATACATTTGTTCATTGCAAAATAATCATAAATAAGAAAAAATTTAATTTCTACCTTCACTAAGTGTTTAAAGTGCACTACTCTATGGCACCACAGAGAGGTATGTTTTATGCTATTTCCACATGAGTATTAGTTGTGTTATCTATGGCTGATTGTTCTATTGTTGCAAGGAATATTGAAGTAAACATTGTTAAAGCTCATAATAATTCGTTTCGTTGAGGTAAGCTAATTGCATTTCTTTGTTTTGTTAGTTTTATAATATATAAGCAGCTTGTAACACCCGTAACAAAAAAAGATACAAAAGTTTAATTTGTAATCTAGTAAATTTGTTCTGTACAATACATTTCTGTAAATGTGAGGTTATGCACATTTTTTACAATATCATTCCATTACATGGCATTTTGAAATCTTATTTAACACTCGTAGAGCTGTTTTGGGTGTTACTTAACACATCGTAACACCCGTAACTTGAATTAGAATACCACCTTCATCTTTAGTAGGCCTGGGCCCTACATTTAAATTATAACCAAACGATATTATTATGAATGAAAAAAGTTTTTTAACTATGTTTATTACATATGAAAACAGTTTTAAGCATGAAAACTAAAATTTTTATTCCTCTGCATACATTTGTTTAAGCACTACATCTACATTATAAAAGTTAATTAGGGCATTAACCTGACTCAACTGACATTCTCCTAAAAATTTAATTAAGCCCAAAATTCTTTAGATTACCAATAGTTTATGTTTTCCATTCTAACTTTTCCAAGAACAACAATATTGTTAACCTCAGTTTTAAATTTTATATAGGCCCAGTAAACTGCTTATTGAGGCAAATTCTAGTCATTGATAAGAGCCTATGTTTAACAATGTCTTTTCCTTTTATCTCTCTGCACAGTGTTATGTTTATATATAAATAGGCCTACATTATCAGGATTTCTGTCTTCGCAGACCATGGCACCAGTACCAGCAAGGGAAAGAGTGAAGAAGCACCGAGAAAAGATGAAAGAAAACACGAGAAAGAGACAAATTAAGAAAATTGCAGGTTAAAGAAAAATAGAAAAATAATCAATGTCTTAGGGATAAGAATCGAAGAAAAATAAGAGAGAGAGTGAGAGCATTCAGAGAAAAGAAAAAAAAACTAGAACTCGCAAGATCAAAAGTTCCAAATGAATCTTCTCCTATTGGGACTTATAAGTGTAAACAGACATTTGGTAAAGCTGTGAAGAAAGTGTTGAAGGTACTTCCAAAAAGCCCCAGTAAAAAATCTGCTGTTATTAAAAAGATAGTTTCCGATATAATTGGCTCTGAAACTTTCATATGTGATACAAAACATACCAGAACTCCAATCTTAAGTGAAGAGGAAAAACTAAAAATTCACAAGTTCACTAGGGACGACATTAGCCGCCAATCTCCTGGGCGTAAAGATGTTTTAACTGTACGGAAAGAGGGAGAATGTAAACACAAATTCCAAAAGCGTCACTTACTTCTGACTATAGGAGAGGTTTATGAGGAATACAAAAAACTCCATCCAGATATTTCTGTAGGAAAGTCCACATTTTATTCACTGCGACCACCTTTTGTTCTCCTATCATAATATACACCACACAATATATGTGTGTGTATCTACCACTACAATTTTATAAGCTGTTCCATCTGTTCCGTTCCAAGCAATCACAAGGAATTATTGAAAGAATTAAGTTGTAATTCACAGAACGAAGACTATGTTTTTGGGTCATGCCAGGAATGTCAAATTCAATTGAGCAAATTTATCCCAGAAGGCTTTGACTTAAATAAAAAGATTGTCCGGAAGCAATGGGAAAATGATGCGAAACATCGTCCTTGTCTTAGTGAACATTCAGGGAGCTGCAATGATACCTTAGCATCACTGGTTGACAAATTGCCTCAGTTTTTTTAAAAAAAAAAAAAAAAAAAAAAAAAAAAAAAAAAAAAAAAAAAAAAAAAAAAAACACATTGCTATGTGAAGATAAAGCAGAGTGATTTCTTCCAAGGAAAGAAAAACAGCCTTGACGATGAAGAATGTGTTCTTCAAATTGACTTTGCAGAGAATTATGCTCTAATTTCACAAGATGAGGTACAGAGTGCACACTGGGCGCATTCACAATAACTATTTGCACTTTCTGCATTTGGTTTGCAAACCATGAAGTCGGGTCCTATGCAGTCATCAGTAACGACCTTTCACACACAATATATTCTGTGTGGACTTTTCTTAAAACTGTTATAATGGAGATTAAAAAAGCATTTCCTAAAGCTAAAAGAGTTTTTATATTTTCTGACAACTGTGCTGGGCAGTTCAAAAATAAATATACTTTGTCCAATCTATGTTATTTTGGGAGAGACTTTGGATTGACAGTTGAGTGGAATTTTTTTGCCAGTTCACATGGTAAAGGAGCCATTGATGGCATTGGAGGTGCACTGAAGAGGAGCGTGTTGACAGCTGTTAGATCTAGGAAAGTTATTATTAACAACGCAATTGACTTTTATGACTACTCTCTGAAGAAATTTTCTAAAATTAAGGTACTATGGGTTGATAAGATAACAGTGGAGCATAACATTCCTATTTTGGATGAAAGGTGGAAAAATTTATAAGCAATTCCTAAAATCCAGGGCTGCCATCACTTTCGGCTTTTGATTTCAAAAACAAAAGAGTCATTAATGACATGGGTGTCAGTATTTATTACTGAGGAGGCCAAAGTTAAAACATTACATGCAAAAAGATGCATAAACTTCTATGAAATGTGCAGTTCTGATCAGGAGATTGTTGCACTATCTGAATCGCAAGACAATATTGGAAGTGCTTTTGAGTTAAGCCTAACTAATAAAATTGAAAAGTCTGATTTAAAATTTGTGTTATTTGTCTTGGTTGACATACCAAGTGACAAAAAGAAGCCAACCCTATCCAAAATTCAATACCATTACTTGGGAATCTGCCAGAGTGAGGTTGCTGAAGAGGAGGATGTGAAAAAGTTTCTGAAGTCAGTAGGAAAAAGGAAAACACTTTTTAAACTAGAGGCAACTCATGTTTTGTTAAATTCAGTCAAGTACTATGTAAGGCCTTTACAAATGTCTGCTTGTGTCTGTGTATGTGCGGATGGATGTGTGTGTGTGTGCGTGCGCGCGCGCGAGTGAGAGTGTATATCCGTCCTTTTTTCCCACTAAGGTAAGTCTTTCCGCTCCCGGGATTGGAATGACTCCTTACCCTCTCCCTTAAAACCCACATCCTTTCATCTTTCCCTCTCCTTCCCTCTTTCCCGACGAAGCAACCGTTGGTTGCGAAAGCTAAAATTTTGTCTGTGTTTGTGTCTATCGACCTGCCAGCGCTTTTGTTTGGTAAGTCTCATCTTTGTTTTTACATATATTTTTCCCACGTGGAATGTTTCCCTCTATTATATATATATACTGAGTTATGATGTCCAAAATAATAATAATTATTTATATTTCAAAATAAAATACAGTTGTTTTACAAGAATAAAAGGTTCATCAAGTTTGCACTCATAACAGTGGCCAGGTCTAATTTTGGTAACACCCGTAACAATACTTTTTTGATTAATAACCAGGAGAACAATAAAACAATTCCAGTATCAACATGTCTAACATGAAATATAATGTAAGCCTTAAAAGTTTTCAATATTAAATTCAATAAATATTTTTCCTGATTTTAAGGTGTGTACGTGTAACACCCGTAACTATGGAATTGCCCTCACGATATTCCTCTTTCAAATGCATAGTCTGTTGAGCTAGGTGAAGAAGGAAGACTCGTGACCAACTGTTTTTCGCAATATCCTGGCTGACATGTCTGAGGCATTGGCAATGGTTGAAGGAAATAGAAGACTTAGATTTTGGAGGAGGAGAATCCGATTTGCCTCCAATGTCACTGGCTTCTGATTGTAGCACTGAAGGATTTAAATATCTTGCTGGATATGTAGCTTATCGATGCAGACAGTATGACAGATCACAGACACTGGAGAGTTACTGACACTGCCCCCCTGCCTGAGGAGACAAGAGGTTGGCTGGGCATGGTTTCTCAGAGGGGGAGGGGGTGTTTGCTTGTGCCTTCAAAAATGTGACTCGAAACAGTTAACAGATTTGAATTAATTTTTGCCCAGATCCATGGACACAACAGTTTGTCCAGGGAAACTGGTGTCATCGAGAACCTGTGTGCTATACTTAACGAGCGATTCCCCACTATTCACCTAGAATTCATTAAGATTTATACCAGAACAAGAACATTTATCCGACTGCGTTGGCTGTCTGAATGACAAGTCGAAGAAAGCAGATGCAGCTCAGCATTGGAAAGCAAGGAAGTAGTATTTGTCATCACTTTAGAATGTAAATAAACAATATTCATGAACGTTAAATAATATGTAAACAGAATATAAATGAGCGTTACATAGAGCTTGTCTACAAGTTAACACTTTTCCCAGCGCCAAAGTTAGAAAATTGAATGCTCATTTCGAACGTTTACTTTGTAGAGAACTGCAAAACAGACTGTGTTTTGCACTTATTTTTGTATATTTTGATCTACAGATACTTGATTTTATTAAAGTCAAGCACTCAGCAGTGTGTTTAAAAGCCTGGAAAAGTTACAGTATATAGCAGTAACTTTCTAAAAATAGCAGAATAACAATTTACATTTTATTATTTCTTTAGAAACTGAAACATTCCACAAATACATCACTTAAATGTGCGGGCTGCATCTTGTAGCGCTGTTGCCGAGGCAGCGACGGTTCCTTCGTGACGTCACAGCCTCAATCAATGGCAGGACAGAACGCTTACTGCTCTTTTTTTTTACGGACCTTGGTATTACTATTTTGTGGGAATGAGGAGACCATAAATAGCAATGTAGTGTGTGTGTGTTTTTTTCAATTAAAACGCACACAATTCCATATTTCAATGCAACACCACTGCTGAGATTTTTGGTTCACAGTGATAAATGGACAGAGCTCAACAGTAAGGATGCAAAACATTTCAAAATGGCAGAGTTATCTGTTCACCATGGCACTTGTTTTAACTTTATACATGGGTTATCATGGACAGGAGTACCTATTTACAAAAAATAATGGAACCAAACCCAAAAGGCCGCATATGATGCTCCCAGTGCTTCCCAAGCAGTTCAGTTCGAGTTTCCAGTAATTCGCTAACCTTTGCAGAACCTGTTCCATAAAAACGCAACGTCACCTGCAATTGTCAACAATTGCCTCTGTAGGCACTGTACAAACTTCCAGTACATACCAGTCAAATGAAATGGCAAGATTTCTTCCTCATACACTGCATAAGGTCACAAGACCTAGTAGCTCTCACATTATGTTCATTGTGAATAGAAGATGAAACTGAACAGCCTAGCTCCATTGGACAAGGAGTCCACATTTTCTCATTCTCCGATATGTGCTTACCTTTGGCGTGTCTGCATTCTGACTTCTGATCCCTACAGGATACGTGTAACCTACTTTTGCTCTGCTTGCCATTAACACGAATGCATTTAGAAAGGAACATACTGAACAGTGGGAGGGGGGGGGGGGGGGGGGGGGAAGAGAGAGAGCGCGCTACTTTCTGAAAAGCACACACGCACGCAACCACGAACTCCAGCAACCGACTTGATGTGTCTTTACAGTAAGTATCTGTCTTTTCCTACATTGTTGATATTCCTATCTAGAATTTCCATAGTTTGACACAAATACTTTGAATCGAACAAAGATTCTTTAACTAGTTTGATACGAACAGAACTCTAGATATTTGGAATGCATGTTTCACAGTAAACGGATGGTGTTCATCCAACAAATTAATTTTTACTATGTGGGTGGCAAGAGACAGTTCATATTACAAATGCAGTTTTAAGTCTACACTGATAACTAATTCTGCGATCTGGAGGCAAATTCATTACAGCCTTATAGCATGTCAGTGTTCCTGCAACTACAGAACAACTATTTTACATGCTCAATTTTACATTTTTCGCAATTCTACACCATAAATTTGTAGCCCGTGGAAAATTAGACAATATCAATGCTAAAAATTCCATATTTATGTTTCTTCCTAGTAAAGCGAAAGTTATTAGAAATAGCCGAAATGGTTGTTTAAAAGGTGAAAGGAACTGGTTGTGAACTAGAAATGGTGGATTTTATAGCAGCGGTAGTGTTGAAAGCGGCAAAAATTTTTTTTTGGTTATGGTTTGGAAGTGGGTTACGTATTATTGAGTATATATAGGCGGGATAAAATTGTATAGCAGATTACGGTAAAAAGGAGAAGGTGAATACAAAGTGAAACTACTGGCAAAAACACAAAGAGAAAATAAAACGACAGGAAAGATTTCGAAATGCAATGTAAGATTTACTCTATTCTACATTCTTGCTCGCTGTCTCCTTTGACTTTCTCCTGTTTCCTTCTTACTAACAACGGATATGGTTAAACAGAAGAATTCTCACCATGGGTGACGGCAGAATTTAGGAACATTTTATGCCATTGCAGAGAGGAAATGCTATTCTGTTGGAAATGTTATTTCCTGCTCTGTATCGTCCGTTTCATGTGCATGTTTCTGTCCACAGTGGCAGCAAACATTTCTCAGTGTATTCAGTCATCTACAATGCTACTTGTAGTGGCATGTATTAGTGTCCTCGTGTGTAGATATGACATGGCAGACAATACAAATAACGCAACATCATTAATACTCAAAGGAGCACGCAAACACACAGACGGCATTGTCGTCGTGCAATCTTTTATTTATTGTGATTTGTGACTCAGGCTGTATCTCTCACTGTTCTGTAGTTTTACAGAATAAGGTTGCATTTATCAAAGAATTTCTTAATTGATTTTACAACTACGACACAATTTGATGGAGAGTTTGTATAGTACTTGTTAGTGGTTGATGAAATCTGATTATTAGTAAGAAATCTGTCAGTTTGGGTAGTCTCCTCTGGTGAGCAAAAACATACTATGAACTAGCAGGGAAACTGAACTGGGAACTGAATATGGAAACAGTTCTAGTTTCCGTAACTTCACTTTGATATCGAATGATCTGAATTCCTGGTAAATATGGTATCACAGTTTCTTAGAAAAAGACAAATTTCAGGAAGGCAATTACAACCAGACATGCTGTTCATTTTTTTGTTAACAGGAGATTCATTCCAGAGCCTTGAGTATTTATTTCATGTTTCGAAGCTAGCTATGACGTACAACCTTATTCTGTTTTCTACAGTGTCTCAGTTTTCTACCAAATGTAGCTGCAGTTTTCTGCAGATCATCTTTTTAATTGCTGCTGTTCTACTGCTTGCATCGTATGTTCCACAAGCAGATGTCAACCTGGTACGTCGACAACTACTCTAAAGCGCTTTATCTACTGCATTTTTTCCCCGGAAAAAATACAGCAAGAGGAAAAATGACTAAACGACAACTTACACTTACGCCATGCAATAGCTGGCCTGAAACTTTTTCTTTGATCTGTAGTGACACTGCTATGGATAGACATTACCTTGTTTCAAAAGCTTTTTCTGACCAGTGACATCAAGTAGCCAGAAACATGTTTGAAAGAAAATAAGTTTCTCGAATAAAACACATTTCAAGCTTAGTGCGTATGTGGCTTGAAGTCTACTCGACCCAATTACACCGACGTTGGCTACAAAACGGGGGAAAAACCCTCATGTTAAATTCAGACACTTTTCCGCTTACTTCATAGTTTTCAGTTCAATTCACCATCAAGTTCTGCTTCAGAGTCAACTCAAAGGGAAGATGTCTCAAAAATGCACATTTTTTGTGTGGATTATGGCCGTAGAATGCGGAAAATAGCTATCACATTGCACCAGTTGGCAACTTCAATTTTTGACAAGTTTGCTTTATGTTGAACATCTGATTTTTACGGACTGATTAAATTCATTACCAGAAATTACTGTATTAAGATTGTATTTTACATTTAATTATGGTGATGATTACGATTTTTAATCACATATGCCAATTATACCTTTTGGCTTGTATTTTGGAGGTGTTGATGTTTTCCTAAGTTTTATGATTTTCAAGTCTCAATCCCATAAAAACTTAAAATATGGGTTTCACTGTACCTGCCTATCGCAGCCATTTGCGCTTCGTAGTTTAATGCCGACTGTCAGTTACCTCCTCTCAGCACATTTACTATAGCTTATTACAGGCACACGAGTGCAATATTACAAACACCCGTAATTTACTGTAGTTAGCCCCAAATTTTCTGAACATGTCTTCAGTCCAAAGGCTGGTTTGACACAGCTCTCCATGTTACTTTATAATATCCCTCCAGGAGTAACTGCTGCAAATTACATCATCCACAATCTCACTGTATTCATCTCTTTCTCCCTCTACAATCTTCCACCCCCAACCCTCCTCCATCACTTTTCACCAATACTAAACTGTCCCTCAATGTCTCAGACTGTATTGTATCAACCGATACCTTCTTTTAGTTTGAGTGACAAATTTCTTATCTTCCGCATTCTCCTGTAGCATATCCCACATTTTCCTTCCATACCCCACACATGGCGACACTGAAGACAAATGAAATTTTAACTCTGCAACAAAGTGTGTGTTGATCTGAAACTTACTGGTAGATTAAAGTTGTGTGCCTGACAGACTAACTCGAGACCTTCACCTTTTGTGGGCAAGTTCTCTACTGGATGAGCTCCATTGAAGCAGGGCTAAACCAATCTCCACTGCTTTACTTCCGCCAGTACCTTATCTCCTACATTTTTCTGCAGAGTGAAAATTTCATCCTGAAAATATTCCCCAGACTGTGGCAAAGCCGTGTCTCCACTGTACACTTTCTTGCAGGAGCACTCAAGTTTGGAAGGCTGGAAATGAGGCACTGGCAGAGAAAGCTGGGAACACAAGTCATTAGTCATGCTGGGGGTACCTCAGTAGGTAGGCCACTTGCCCACGAGAGGCAAAGGTCCCGAATTAGAGTCTTGGTCCAACACCGTTTTAATCTGCAAGGAAGTTTCACCTTCAGGAGAAACATGAATCTACACTTGGTGGTAACATATTTTCTTCTTCAGACATGCTTTTCTTGTCAAGGCCAGCCTACTTTTATATCCCCACTATATGGTCAGTTATTCCGCTGCACAAATAGCAAAACTCTTACTGCTTTGCGAGTCATTTCCTGATCTTATTCCCTCAGCAGTATCTGATTTAATTCAACTACATTCCATTATCCTTTTTTTTGCTTTTGTCGACAGTATATATACTGAAACATATTTAATGAAAAATTTCTTCTACAAGCCTTCCAGTGATTTCATTTCGGCAGCTTGAATTCTCATTATCATCCCGGTTAAGACTGTAATGGCGTCATCCAACTGTAAACAATGACTAAAACCAGAAGCTAGGAATAAAATTCACAATATCTTCATTATCCGGCAACACTAAGTACTACCTAGCAGAGTGGGTTACAAGAACACACGGACCTGTCTGTCACAAGCTCAGGTGAAGAAAAGTTATTTTCCAAAGGCACACCAGCTTGCACTATTTAGCAACTGAAATAATCTACCTAGTTTTCCAGTCTCTGTCCCTAATGCATCTTGTCAGGGCAGCTGTACATCATAACACTAGTAACTTAATCTTGCTACTATTTTAGGTAGTGTTTGTGATATACTTTTAAAATTTTCTATTGGTGATTATGCATGTGCAACAAATTAAAACCCTCAAGGTGTCACATAAGCAGGAAAGAAGATGAAATTTAAGGGCAGAGTTAAATTAACAAACATTTCACATTGACAATTTTCATCCTTTATAGTTTGTAAAAAAGTCAGGATAAATAAAATAAACATTTCCAATTTACATACATAAATATCTACAGTAACAATTCACATTTCTGTGTGGAGCACAAACATACACCCACAAACTCTAGAATTACAAAAATACTTACAAATAATTTTTTAAACTATTTACTTTTCATTTTCAAAATTCCTGAGGACTGATACACTACATGAAATTGACACCAGTCACTGGCTACAAATGTGACAAGCAACACGAACACTTACTGATTAAAAGCTTCATTAAGTAATATTATCTTTACACAAAATTAAGCCAGTTTGAGTGAAAGCTAATTACAATAAATATCCACACGTGACAGACACACACGGTAAGTACATTTACTAAAAATTAAACAATGTATAGTGATTATATGATACAAAATTCTGAAACTGAATATATGGCTGGAACAGCTAGCATGTAACTAATCTCACCCAGTGAGAACAAGTAACTTTTATAAGAGCAAGAGTCATAAATTCAGTGTTATCCCCAATTATAGCTATTTGTTAATACCGTGTAACCTGTATTTGAAACATTTTTCTAAAGCAAATATGTACCAATTGTCAACCCACCCTGAAATTAATGTTCCTAATGTTCCGATCCTGAATCCTTTAGTTTTATTAAAACAAAGGTAAACCAATACTTCAGGTTCCTCAGATTTTTTATGGGAAACACTACACTATGAAATCATGTTTTATACCGCCACAATAAAATAAGTAGCTGCCTTATTTAGTCTAAGTTAACTCTGTGGAGACAAATAGGAATGCTTTTCCAGTGCACTACGTGACAACAAAAAAACTCTAGGAATGTTGCACTAATTGTCACATTCTGAAGGCTCCTTTTTCGCACTTAGGAAACTGTGCACACATCAAAGCAGCTTTCAGATTATTAATTTGCTCAAGGAAATTTTGGATCGTACAATATGTTCTCCAGTTACTGCTGGCGGCAGGCATCTCGCTTCCCAGCTTGCTGTTCCTTGCGGCTGGTTCGTTTGTCCGGCTGGGGAGGGCAACGGCGTTGTCCCTGGATCGGCATGTACGGCAGGGCAGGACTGGGTGGCGATTCCAGGTCTACGCACTCTGTACAACAACCAAGAGTATCATTTACAGTGTCAACACACACACACACACACACACACACACACACACACACACACACACACACACACACACACACACACACATACTATACAAGGTGTGATCAGTAAGTAATGGTAATTCTTATTTTCCTTAAAGAATCTATTTATTAACATCAACTGTCTCCTTCAAAATAATCCCCACCATGTGCCACACACTTCTCAACTCTGAAGCACTTCCAGAACTCACTTTTCATTACAGCGTTCAGCTCGCTCAGCTATTCTGTTTTCATCATCATCATCATCATCATCATCATCATCATAGCGGCACAGCAATGTACTCTCACACTTCCCTTCAGCTTCATGATTACGAACAAGTCACAGGATGCTATGTCTGGCAAATATGGTGGCCAAGGCAACATGACTTGTTTTCACCACGTAAGCAAGCATCACGACTTTAGTGATAACATTATTGCGGTGCAGTTTCCCCAAATGTTGTGCACAATTCTGGTTGTTTTCTGTGTATTGCTTCACACAGATAGCATAAAACTAACAGCCATAGCTGGAGTCACGTATGATGGCAGTCTAGTTTAGCCTCGTTTTGCGCATCAGCGTCACGTATTCTGAGACAGTCAATGAGTGTTCACCTTTGTTCTCTTCGCTCTGCTGTGGATTTCATAGGCAGTGTGCTCATTAAACGCAATCCTATCGAGTTATTTCACAAATTTTTATTCCATTTGTGCAAGTTTTGAAGGCTGAGTGGTGGTAATGGACAAATTCTGCACAAGCAATTGAGAGAAATTGCAAAATACATGCTTTCTTCAAGCGCATGCACTTACTGTAACTGTGCTCGGAACTGGCAATAATGAGGTCCCCATCCATGTCTTGAGCTGCACGAATAACCGCCACTGTTTGTGATCAGACTATAGTATTCATTATCGACCATATGACTGCATGGCAGGAACTCTTTATGCACTATCCTATTGTAATCTAAGAACAATGAGAAGACCCTTCATATGCGTTTGAAGGTGTCAAACTTTTGTCGGTCTTTGCCCTTCATTTAGTTTCCATTGGGATGAATGGGCCTTTGTTTCAATTCCACAAAAGTGTACCCGATAACATACAACCCTAAGGTTTTCCAAATCACGCCATTAACACACAATCCTGACCACCTCCAGGAGGTTATCTCCTTTAAAAACTAGAATAAAGCATCTTTTTAAAATAGATTTTCCAAATTTTATCAAATCTTAAAGTAATGCAGATTTTCAAAATCTGAATAGGTTAGTTCCAAAACAAAAAACACCCAAACAAAACATAAAAGCCACCACGCTCAGCATCAATCTTGTACCCTGTGCTGCTATTCATGTGATATTCACAGTTCTTAGCCCAGCCCCATACAGTTTTAACCTGCCAGGAATTTTCATTTAAGACATATCTAAGAAACCAATTTTATTGTATGTACAAGTGTCACAAATTTTGATCTGCCACAAAGATATCTTAGATACTGAAATGTATTATTGCAAATTTAAACAACTAATTTCTTGTTCTGGAATCACCTATAAGGGACGGTGAGTGAGCAGACCCTCTTCTGTAGGTCGGATCAATGGCTGCTGCTATGTTTGTAGGCGACATAGAATTCGGAGAGCCTCTGTAACCATGTGGCTCTTCTTCCTCCTCAGCTGGATACTGGTAGCCAGCTTGCAACCTAGAGAAAAAAAGAAAAAAAATTGTCTTTTGGCACAACCTATCTCAAGCACAGCCTGACAAGTACGTGTTTCTTTTCAGAAAATACAGAACTGAAAATTAAACACATACATTCTATTTTCATATAATACACAAGTAGGCTCATCACTAAAGGCATACTTCTCAGTTAATCTGTACCAACAATCAATAGCATACTGTCAACAAAGTCACCTAGGTCAAGTGAGATCTAACTGAATAAAAATTTTGTTATTTCAACACAATGGCGTTACAGAACACACACAATATTCAACAATGAAGTACTGTAAGCAGAAACTGAGCAAACAAAAAAGCTGAAAATCAAACACTTTTCCAGTGGCCGTTATCAATGGAATCCATGTTATGTAATATAGAAAAAAAATGCTCTGGACCATGTGGTGAGCTGTTAATGAAACCAAGTTGTCCATCTATTTCAGGACACTGGCAGAATTTGTAAATTATAAATTTAGAATGGAAAATAGTTTTTGTGAAAAACTGAATGGTCAATAAGAAGAAAACTATTACTGTTAACCTGTATTGTCGTGTACACAGCTCTTTACAGCGGCTGTTGAGTTGCTTTGATTTCAGACAAACTGTATCCCTCACAAATTCAACTTCGTATTTTAAGGCAGAAAGTACACCAGGAGATATTAACCCCAACAATTGATCCTGCACAAAAATCTGGGCCTCAATTTTGATAGTATGCAGTCGTTCTGAATTCAAAGCTTTTAAATTCCACACATTTCATATCCCAAAGCTAAGTACTGTAGGGTGGAGTGAGGTGGTTTGTGAAATACTGCTGTGACGCTGGTAACAGGATTTGTTCACAGTATCTAACCTGTACCAGGTGCCACCGACCCCTCTGCTTTGAAGACTTACGCTGTGATTCACAAATGGAGTAAATAAATCAAATGAATCAGTGTCATTAAAGAAGCAGTTGTGCACCGTTTCATATTACGACTTGTCAGTTTACTTTCCTTTACTTTTTAAAGCTGATGACAGTGTGAAGTGGTCTATATGTGGAGGACATGCACTACCCATCAACATGACTGGCACGAAGAATTTTCCAGTCTAATGTTATTTCATTTCATAGTTCAGTTACTAATGTCTACTCATTTTGCTCTTGACGTGTGTACTGTATTTACCCAAATCCCAGAAATGACACTTTCATGGGAGGGGAGTGGGGGAGGGGGGGGGGGGCTTTGCCTAGGACCAGGTGAATCTGATGGAAGCAAAGGAGTTGAGGTTGGAGAGGAAATTCTGGAGTTCTTCACTGTGAGTCCAGATCATGAAGATGTCATCAATAAATCTGTACCAAACTTTGGGTTGGCAGGCCTGGGTAACCAAGAAGGCTTCCTGTAAGTCACCCATAAATTGGTTGGCGTACGAGGGGGGCCATCCTGGTACCCATGGCTGTTCCCTTTAGTTGTTGGTATGTCTGGCCTTCGAAAGCGAAGAAGTTGTGGGTCAGGATGAAGCTGGCTAAGGTAATGAGGAAAGAGGTTTTAGGTAGGGTGGCAGGTGATCGGCGTGAAAGGAAGGGGTTCATCGCAGCGAGGCCCTGGACGTGCGGAATATATGTGTATAAGGAAGTGGCATCAATGGTTACAAGGATGGTTTCCGGGGGTAACAGATTGGGTAAGGATTCCAGGCGTTCGAGAAAGTGGTTGGTGTCTTTGATTAAGGATGGGAGACTGCATGTAATGGGTTGAAGGTGTTGATCTACGTAGGCAGAGAGACGTTCTGTGGGGGCTTGGTAACCAGCTACAATGGGGCGGCCGGGATGATTGGGTTTTTTCCCCCTGAGGTAAGTCTTTCTGCTCCTAGGATTGGAATGACTCCTTACCCTCTCCCTTAAAACCCACATCCTTTCGTCTTTCCCTCTCCTTCCCTATTTCCTGATGAAGCAACCGTTTGTTGCTAAAGCTTGAATTTTGTGTGTATGTGTGTATCAACATGCAAGTGCTTTCGTTTGGTAAGTTACATCATCTGTTTTTAGATATAATTTTCCCATGTGGAATGTTTCCCTCTATTATATTCATATCATTAATTTGAACCCAACAATTACGTTTGTTATTGTCACTGTTGCATTTCGAAATCTTTTCTGTCATCTTACTTTCTCTTTCTGTTTTTACAAGTAGTTTCCCTTTGTATTCACCTTCTCCTTTTTACTGTAATCTACCATACAATTTTATCCCACGAATATATACTCAATAATACATAACCCACTTCCAAACCATAACCAAAAAATTTTCCACTTTCAACACTACCGCTGCTATAAAATCCACCGTTTCCAGTTCACAAACAGTTCCTTTCACTTATTAAGTATTTCGGCTAGTTTTAACAACTCGCTTTATTTCCATTTCCATTTTTCTCACATCACTGATCATTTTTAGCTGCTTCCCACAGGTTTTATCATTATTTCTTCATCAGACTATTCTTAGCCTCATTTTCATAATCTGCCACCACAAAACCACTCCATTTAATACATTTACACAGGTTTTTTTTTTCGAAATTTTCCCAAATTTCTCCACCCTTTAACGTGTTTTGGTGGCAACACAACCACCTAACCTTTGCGCACATTGTTGTTTACCAACCCAAGTTCACCACAGGATCAACATAGCTGAGCTTTAACAAGCACCTTTTCGACTTTTTTCACACCATGTCTCCAATTGCTTTCTAGTTCACCTTTATCTCTCCCCATATTATCTTATTTTTATTTTCATTTTAGCCTCATGTTACACTTCACACCTTCTAATACCATGTCACCCTCACAACATCCCCACAACAACCCCATTAAGTTTTATTTACATTCCCTTTGCAAACATGCTTTCGAAGTAGCCAGATTACGCTCCCATATTTTATTTACTCAGGCTTGTCTGACATTTGGCATTACCCCCAAAGGCCTAACACTTAAAGTTCCCATCTCTGGCTGTAACCCTTCTCTCCATCAGTCCCTATTCCAGTTCCAAACTGAACAATCCATTGCCCTCACCCACCTAATCCTTCACCTACACATCAACTCAGCCAATGAACACACCCATCAACTCCTATCCTTAATAAAAGTCCTCAATCTTTGCTCCCCCACATCCACACCAGCTGTTCACAGCATCCTCCTACAGGCCAACTGCAAATCAGAACAGCATGCCACCCTCCACCTCAAAAAACTATCTGATCTCCTGGTTTCCCACCTCCGGAAAGGCAATTCACCCTCCACAACCTTTCCAGCAAACCTCAACCTCCTCTCATTGCACACAGACCCAGTCTCTCCATGTACTCAATCTCCCACACCCCCCAAAACCTCAAAATTCTAATCAACACAATCTGGAACCACAACACCCTAATTCAGTAGTAAACCTTTCCTCCAAACCTCTCTCCCAATCCGAAACCTCTGTCCTATCCAAAGGCCTCCCCTTCAGCCCAACTCCCAGATTCAACCAAACAGCCCTCGTCAAAGATTTGCTGTCCTACACTCTTACTCTCTGCTGGAAATATCACTTTGCCACAAAGAAAAATAATCTTACTCCTAATGATCCAACTCTCCAAGACACTATCAAAATTGAACCCTGCCTGGAACAGTTCCGTCCTCCGTCACAGCGGGACCCACCTCTTCCTCAAAATCACCCACTCCAAACCTTCCAGGAATTTCTCACTTCCAGCCTTGCCTCTCTATCCTCCTTAAAAGACCTTAATCCTACTCCCAACATCACCACTGCTGAAGCCCAGGCTATCCGTGATCTGAAGGCTGACCAATCCATCGTCACTTCTTCCGGCAGACAAGGGTTCCACGACCGTGGTACTTGATTGTCGGGAGTATGTGGCTGAGGAACTGCGTCAGCTTTCAGACAACACCACATACGAAGTCTGCCAAGGTAATCCCATTCCTGATGTCCAGGCAGAGCTTCAAGGAATCCTCAGAACCTTATGCCCCCTGCAAAACCTTTCACCTGACTCCATCAATTTCCTGACCCCACCGACAACACACACCCGTACCATCTACCTACTTCCTAAAATTCACAAACCCAATCATCCCGGCCGCCCCGTTGTAGCTGGTTACCAAGCCCCCACAGAACGTCTCTCTGCCTACGTAGATCAACACCTTCAACCCATTACATGCAGTCTCCCATCCTTTAGAGAGACCAACCACTTTCTCGAATGGCTGGAATCCTTACCAAATCTGTTACCCCCGGAAACCATCCTTTTAACCATTGATGCCACTTCCTTTTACACAAATATTCCGCATGTCCAGGGCCTCGCTGTGATGGAGCACTTCCTTTCACACCAATCACCTGCCACCCTACCTAAAACCTCTTTCCTCATTACCTTAGCCAGCTTCATCCTCACCCACAACTTCTTCACTTTCGAAGGCCAGACATACCAACAATTAAAGGGAACAGCCATGGGTACCAGGATGGCCCCCTCGTACGCCAACCTATTTATGGGTCACTTAGAGGAAGCCTTCTTGGTTACACAAGCCTGCCAACCCAAAGTTTGGTACAGATTTATTGATGACATCTTCATGATCTGGACTCACAGTGAAGAACTCCAGAATTTCCTCTCCAACCTCAACTCCTTTGGTTCCATCAGATTCACCTGGTCCTACTCCAAATCCCATGCCACTTTCCTTGACGTTGACCACCTGTCCAATGGCCAGCTTCACACGTCCGTCCACATCAAACCCACCAACAAGCAACAGTACCTCCATTATGACAGCTGCCACCCATTCCACATCAAACGGTCCCTTCCCTACAGCCTAAGTCTTCATGGGAAACGAATCTGCTCCAGTCCGTAATCCCTGAAGCATTACACCAACAACCTGACAACAGCTTTCGCATCCCGCAACTACCCTCCCGACCTAGTACAGAAGCAAATAACCAGAGCCACTTCCTCATCCTCTCGAAACCAAAACCTCCCACAGAAGAACCACAAAAGTGCCCCACTTGTGGCAGGATACTTTCCGGGACTGGATCAGACTGAATGCGGCTCTCCAGCAGGGATACGACTTCCTCAAATCCTGCCCTGAAATGAGATCCATCCTTCATGAAATCCTCCCCACTCCACCAAGAGTGTCTTTCCGCCGTCCACCAAACCTTTGTAACCTCTTAGTCCATCCCCATGAAATCCCCAAACCACCTTCCCTACCCTCTGGCTCCTACCCTTGTAACCGCCCCCGGTGTAAAACCTGTCCTATGCACCCTCCCACCACCACCTACTCCAGTCCTGTAACCCGGAAGGTGTACACGATCAAAGGCAGAGCCACGTGTGAAAGCACCCACGTGATTTACCAACTGACCTGCCTACACTGTGAAGCTTTCTATGTGGGAATGTCCAGCAACAAACTGTCCATTCGCATGAATGGACACAGGCAGACAGTGTTTGTCGGTAGTGAGGATCACCCTGTGGCTAAACATGCCTCGGTGCACGGCCAGCACATCTTGCAGTGTTACACTGTCCGGGTTATCTGGATACTTCCGACTAACACCAACCTGTCAGAACCCTGGAGACGGGAACTTGCCTTTCAGTATATCCTCTCTTCTCGTTATCCACCAGGCCTCAATCTCCACTAATTTCAAGTTGCCGCCGCTCATACCTCACCTGTCATTCAGCAACATTTTTGCCTCTGTACTTCCACCTTGACTGACATCTCTGCCCAAACTCTTTGCCTTTACAAATGTCTGCTTGTGTGTGTACGTGCGAGTGTATACCTGTCCTTTTTCCCCCCCTAAGGTAAGTTTTTCCACTCCTGGGATTGAAATGACTTATTTTGCTTCCTATAAATATTTGAAAAGTACTGCATTCAAAGATGAACAGTATTAAATTTATGTTTGCTCACAAAAAATTTGCATTAAATACTATGAACACTAAAAACAGTGTGTGGCAAAATTACTTAATGGCAGCTTCTAGCAGCATTTTTCCGAACTCACTCAATTGCAGGCACATTTTTGGATCACGAAAATTGGAAAATTGCCAGATTGCACTTACGAACAGTATATAGCTGTAGAATATCAATAAAGTAAAACAGTAAGGTGACAAAAAGCAATGGGATACCCCCAAATATCTTGTCAGACCTTTTGCCTGGTTTAAGTGCTGCAACTCTACATGGCACAGACTCCTGAAGTCTGTTGGAAGCCCCTGCAAAAATATTGAGTTTTGTTGCCCCTGTAGCCATCCATAACTGCAAAGATGTTTCTGGTGCAGAATTCAGTGCATGAACTGACCTCCTTATGTCCCATAAATGTACAATGGAATTCATGTCTGGCAATATGGGTGGCCAAATCATTAGCTCTAATTGTCCAGTGTGTTCTTCAAACTAATTCCAAACAATTATGGCCCAATGACATGGCACATGATTGTTAGGGAGCATGAATTCCACGAAGGGCCACAGATGGTCTCCAAATAGTCTAACAACAATTTCCACTCAATGATCAGTTCAGTTGGACCACATGACCTAGTGCATTCCGTGTAAAAACAGGCCACACCGTTATGGAGCAACCAGTGTCTTGCTGACAACTTCAATTCACAGCTTTGTGGAGTCTGCACCCCACTAAGCCAATTACCACCTCTTACCAACTGAAATCTGAACTCTTCCTCACCAGGCCAACATTTTCCACTTGTCTCCACTCCAACCGATGTGAGAAGAAGTCCAGGAGAGGCACTGCAGGTGATGTGCTATTAGCAAAGGCACTTGCGGGGTTCGTCTGCTACTGCAGCCCATTAGTGCCAAATTTCGTTCTCGGTCCCACACTGATTGCCGCAGTTGTATCACACAGTGCTGCTTACCTGTTAGCACAGACACCTCTACACAAACATTGCTGATGCCTGTCATTAAGCGAATGACCTCGGCCACTGAATTGTCTGTGGCGAAGGGTAATGCCTAAAATTTGGTATTCTGACACTGACGATCTCTGAATACTGAATTCCCATCAATTTCCAAAATGGAGCATCCCACGTATCTAGCTCAAACTATGGGTTGTTCAAAAAGTTTCTCCGCAGAGCTGTACGATTGTTATCCATGTGTCCCGTATGACTGACTGACTGCCTGGGTTACTTCCCTTCAAGTGGACTCTCCTAACATTCCACTGTTTCATTTATCTCAGCCAGCGTCAGTAGTATCGGTGTGTGTTGTTACGTGTTGACGTGAATATTTAAGTTTAGTTTTTGTCACTGTTAAAATGTTTAAACTGAGATTTAAGGCAAAAATCATTTGAAATTTTTAATTTATGCTATATATCATTTACTTTTACACTTAGTTACGTACTGTTTAGGTGCTTCTTGTTTATTTTATTGCACTAAATGAAGCCTGCAGCATTTTACTATTTATCACACAGAAGCACATAATCGTGTGTGGTTCTTTTAAATGGTACACAAATAGACCGTCAAGAGTACTGAATTTTACATTCTGAAAAATTATACAATCTCTGTAGCAAATAAATTTCCAAATAAAACTAAACTCCAACATTTAAATTTGCACATAAAAATTCCACCTGATAGGTACAAAAAGAAAGTCACTCAAATTTACATCCATTGCTGGGAACTACATTTTTCTTATCACTACTCAGAACACATTTTTTTTTTAAACAGACACTAAGAATTGCATTGAAGAAATGGACAGATCCCCATCACAACTCCCTGCACTTCGTCAATAGCAGTACAGTGATCACTGGTCACTGTAAAATAGTCTATTTTTTTTATCACTGACACTTCCTTTATAGACCGACTAACAATTTCATCAAACTCGGGAAAGTTAAAAGTTAACACAGTCGTGCAAACACATTTTGAGCAATACTATGTGATCAAAAATATCCAGACACGCCAAAAACTTATGTTTTTCATATTAGGTGCATTGTGCTGCCACCTATTGCCAGTTACTCCATACGAGAGACCTCAGTAATCATTAGACATCTTGAGAGCAGAATGGGACCAGGTGATTCGGTTCACTTGCATCTTTTGTCTGTACACTAGATTTCCACATTCCTAAACATCCCTACGTCCATTGTTTCTGATGTGATAGCGAAGTAGAAACCTGAAGGGACACGTACAGCACAAAAACGAACAGGTCGATATCGTCTGTTGACTCGAGAGACTGCCGACAGTTGAGGAGGGTCGTAATTTGTAATAGGCAGACATCTATCCAGACCATCACACAGGAATACCAAACTGCATCACAATGCACTGTAAGTACTATGACAGTTAGGTGGGACGTGATAAAACTGATTTCATGGTGGAGTGGCTGCTGAGACACCACACATCCCACCAGTAAATGCCAAACAATGCCTCGCTTTGTGTAAGGAGTATAAATATTGGACAACTGAATAGTTGAAAATGTTGTGTGGAATGACTAATCACGGTACACAATATGACAATTCGATGGCAGGGTGTGGGTATGGCAAATGCCCAGTGAACGTCATCTGCCAGCATGTGTAGTGCCAACAGTAAAATTCGGAGGCGGTGGTGTTATGGTGTGGTCGTTTTTCATGGAGGGGGCTTGCAATCCTTGTTTTGCGTGGCACTATCACAGCACAGGCATACAGTGATGTTTTATGCACCTTCTTGCTTTCCACTGTTGAAGAGCAATTCGGGAATGGCAACTGCGTCTTTCAACGCAATCAAGCACCTGTTCATAATGCATGGCCAGTGGCGGAGTGGTTACACAACAATAACATCCCTGCAATGGACTGTCCTGCATGGAGTCCTGACCTGAATCCAACAGAACACCTTTAGGATGTTTTGGAACACTAACTTCGTGCCAGGCCTTACCGACTGATGTCGATGCCTCTCCTCAGTGCAGCACTCTGAAGAATGGGCTGCCATTCCCCTAGGAACCTTCCAGCACCTGATAGAATGTATGCCTGCGAGACTGGGACCTGTCATCAAGGTTAAAGGTGGGCAAACACCACATTGAATTCCAGCATTACCGATTGTGGGTGTCACGAACTTAAGAGATTTACAGCCAGGTGCCTGGATACTTCTGATCACATGGTGTATTTGGAACCATACTGAAGGAAACAGACACGTAGTTCATGAGGCTCAGTCTAGGTGACTCTTACACCCATCAATATGAATTGTCAACAATAAACAGAAGGCGATAATGCAATCGACAACAAAACATTTGTAGGCTTGGCAATTTACGGAGGGTAGGGGGGGTATAGAAGTATTCCACCGCAACTGTCCTTTAAGAGTGAGTTTGAAAATTTTCATGTGATCAGATAGACCACAACTCTCGAGTTAAGGGTTAAATACTGAATGCGTATGTTCACGAGGCTAACTATGGTCCACACTGAAATTATTTACCTGTCACATAGAGTAACATGTTCTTTAACAGGATTTTCACATGTTTGGCAGATGCGTCTAGCTGCCCCTTCTCTTCTCTCGTCTGGAACATCCCGACCAATGAAAATGTTCCGATTGTCACTCCACTGTGCAGTACTTTATACTCTGCCATTAGGCAGCTGCAGAATGGCAGAACGAATGACAGCTGGTGTGCAATGGAATTAGGAAGCTGCATATTCAGAAAGTCTTAAGTCGGTACCGTCAGAATTATGGAACAAATTTTCATCCAGGATAGATTTTGCACACATACTTTTTCCTCCTAAAATGATGTTTCGTTGTCACTGCAGACAAGTGGCAGCAATACAGTCTTAGACAGAAATCTGATTATTGAGAGAGAGAGAGAGAGAGAGAGAGAGAGAGAGAGAGAGAGAGAGAGAGAGGGGGGGGGGGGGGGCAGAAGACTATAGCGATGCTTATGTTGCAGAAAGACCTGGTCAGCAGCAATGTAAACTGTAGAAGGTGATTATTTACTGATGAATGGGAATTTGAGGAACCATGAAAGCCATTATAAGGTTTTTCACTACACCTTGGGCAACACAGTTGCCAATTGCTCACATTTGTATGGTTATGTTTTACAGTAAACCATCAGATGTATTACTAAATCTTACAACCTAACCAAAGGGGTGCAATACCAGGATCATTTTATTTTGGGACTGGTACATACAGGAACTGTCTATACGAGGCGGACTCCAACTGAGCATACCCAGGTTAGCACAATATCGCAGAAGTGCAAAGTTTACAAATTCGGACCCTGTTCACATACTGTGTAATTTCTTCAGTTATCAAACACACTGCCAGAAGTACGAGACCAGTAAGCGACTGGACACTATTGGAAACAGACATCCGAAACATGCACACGTCTGAGTACCTGAAAGACAGCTCACCCCGAGTCTGAGCGTGTCCCGGGGTGCCTGTAGACTGGAGACACGTCTAGGTCCGTAGGGCGGACGGCAGGCACCGGAGGTGGCGAAGGTGAAAGCGGGGTCGGCGGGGCGGGCAGGATCGCGTCCGCCTCCGCGGCCAGCTGCTGTTGCCTCTTCAAGGCCGCACGCTGCCGAGCCCGCTCTTTTGCGCGGCGGGCCTTCGCTCGCTCCTGTAAAATAGGAAAAAGAGTCTGAATCCTACAGTATTGTACCACAGGTACAGAAGTTAAATGCAACTCTATATTCGTTTACGGCAAGTTATTTTATGGAAAATTTAACTACTTTGTAAAAATTTGAATTTAGCAATGGATCATCTTTTCTTACTTATCCTAACTGATCAGAATTCACTTTAGAAGTAAGGAGACATTATCCTTTGTATTTGGTTATACCTTACAGCGTATTTATCCTGAAAACTTATACTGAGAGAAGTGTTTGGGAACTGCTGCTCTAAAAATGTTTCTTACATAATTTCCAAATTAAGGTGAATGAAAAAGTTATTGAACTCACTGTTAAAACTGAATTGACAGGTGAACCTGTTTTTAGAATGGCAGCATACACTATAGAAACAAATGCTGAGGTGAGTAACCACACACTAGCAGCCATCAGCTTGTCTAATAGACCATTTTGTTGTATACCTAAATAATTACAGGGGAGACCTGAAGTTCAACACACTTCTGTGGTGCATCTTTGAATTTTATGTTTTATGGTTTCCATATGCTAGTTGTTTTACTTACTTGACTGAAAGACAGTATTTTTTACACTCCTTTAGAGAGTTATTTTTAACATATTCTGACTAATCAAAGTTAGAAATAGTTTTATTGATATTAAGTGTTTGCCTATAAACTCCCCAGTCCTCTTGCAAAAACATAAGCCATTTATTTTTGTTTACATTGTAATAATGCAAGGAGAAATTACATTAAGAATGGTCAGTGGTTTGCATTGTGTGTTTGCTAAGCCAGTCTTCTGTAATGTCACTACTCCACCTCCACCACCAAGGAGTAAACAGGCATTCAATTAGCATTGCACATATGGTCTAGTAAATATTTGCAGTGTTTTTAGATTGATTAATGAAACTGAACATACATATTTTTCGTCAAATGCCATGGAAAGTCACTAGCCTAGTGTTTATCTACATTCTAGTGCAAGCCACACCCTTCTCATCCTCAATGCAGCAGTCAGTACTTTCTTTGAATTTCTGCAATGGTTGTACTTGGAAAATTCCTAAATCTCCAGCCCCATAACTTGGAAGCCCTTAGTGTTTCTCTCTTTGAAGTACTGACCAACCTGGCCAATTTGTGGAACTTGCTCCGATTTCAGCAGCAATAGTTTAATTTTCAAATATAAAACAATCTTACATTTCCTGAATGGTAATTTTGAAAAACATTCAGTTGATAAATAAAGTCAGTGGTAAGAAAATCAGACTACAAACAACAAGTACCAAGGTTCAGTCCTCAGTCTGTTCGAACACAATTTGACAAGCTCTTCCATTCGATGACACTGGATGCAACTTTCCCCACCAGCCTATGCCTGTCACGTTTCCATCTCTGCATAGATATTACAACTACTTGGACCTGTTACCTATAACCAATTTTTCGTCTCTCAGTTTTTAACCCCATCCCTGAACTCTCATACCTACATTTTAACTATTTCTCTGTCTTTGAGGAATTATGGTTGGTTGGTGTGTGGGATTGAAGGGACCAGACTGCTACGGTCATCGGTCCCGGAGGAATTATCTGATCACAACTTAACCCTTCTTTTAGGGAAGTTTTACCATAAACTATCACTTTCCAATTCAGTCTAGCACTGATTACCTCATACTTCCAAGACATACTATAAAAAAGAAGAGAATTTAATAGTATCTGTTGTCTGAAGCTTAGCATGAGTGCAGTATCCTCTATTCTTTGACATTGTTAACATATCACAGGACTTTTGTAGCTCTATTACCTGCTGGATCCACCAAAATTTATTCTGCTACTGGCTGCATGTAGTTGGAAGTGGGCCATTTTGCATTTAGTTCTTAGTGTTCACTGTGATAATCTGATCATTTTTGCCCTCATTTAGTGGTACATATTTGTATTAAGAATCGTTTAAAACCACGAAGTATTGGCTTCACAAGCTGTGACAGTTGCGAATACAAACAGTGATCCGGGTACTGTCCTATGTTTTTGATTCCAGTCTTTGATCACAATATAAAATCCTCCAACAATGACCAGTTTCAGTCAGTAATGACATCTCCAGATCTACAATATAAAAAATACGAGTGGGCAGCCTATCTTTCAAAACGAAGTATTTCCTACCACAATATACTCTGATGCAAACTGGGAATGTACAGATAAAATAAGGTAAAGGTGCCTGTGCACACCATGTTGTAATGTGGTAAATCCGTAATGGCATCGTCAAAACAAGCACACTCGGCAAAGCATTGTCACGTCGTTGTTGTTTTTGTTTTTGTTGTTGTTGTTGTGTTCAGTCCTGAGACTGGTTTGATGCAGCTCTCCATGCTACTCTATCCTATGCAAGCTTCCTCATCTCACAGTACTTACTGCAACATATATCCTTCTGAATCTGCTTAGTGTATTCATCTCTGTCTCCCTTTACAATTTACACCCTCCACACTGTATTCCAATGCTAAATTTGTGATCCCTTGATGCCTGAGAACATGTCCTACCAACCGATCCCTTCTTTTTGTCAAGTTGTGCCACATACTCCTCTTCTCCCCAATTCTATCCAATACATCATTAGTTATGTGATATACCCATCTAATCTTCAGCATTCTTCTGTAGCACCAGATTTCGAAAGCTTCTATTCTCTTCTTGTCCAAACTATTTATCGTCCATGTTCCACTTCCATACATGGCTACACTCCATACAAATACTTTCAGAAACGACTTCCTGACACTTAAATCTATACTCGATGTCAACAAATTTTTCTTCTTCAGAAATGCTTTCCTTGCCATTGCCAGCTACATTTTATATCCTATCTACTTCGACCATCTGTTACTCTGCCCCCCAAATAGCGAAACACACTACTTTAAGCCTATCATTTTCTAATCTAATTCCAGCAGCATCACCCGATTTAATTCGATTAAATTCCAATATCCTCGTTTTGCTTTTGTTGATGTTCCATCTTATTTTCTCCTTTCGAGACACTGTCCATACTGTTCAGCTGCTCATCCAGGTCCTTTGTTGTCTCACAATGTTATCAGCGAACCTCAAAGTTTCTATTTCTTCTCCATGGATTTTAATACCTACTCCGAATTTTTCTTTTGTTTCCTTTACTGCTTGCTCAATATACAGATTGAATAACATCAGGGATGATTGAATAACATCAGGGATAGGCTACAACCCTGTCTCACTCCCTTCCCAACCACTGCTTCCCTTTCATGCCCCTCGACTCATAACTGCCATCTGGTTTCTGTACAAATTGTAAATAGCCTTTCGCTCCCTGTATTTTACCCCTGCCACCTTTAGAATTTGAAAGAGAGTATTCCAGTCAACATTGTCAAAAGCTTTCTCTAAGTCTACAAATGCTAGGAATGTAGGTTTGCCTTTCCTCAATCTTTCTTCTAACATAAGTCGTAGGGTCAGTATTGCCTCATGAGTTCCCATATTTCCACGGAATCCAAACAGATCTGCCCCAAGGTCTGCTTCTACCAGTTTCTCCATTCGTCTGTAAAGAATTTGCATTAGTATTCTGCAGCCGTGGCTTATTAAACCGATAGTTCGGTAATTTTCACATCTGTCAACACCTACTTTCTTTGGGATTGGAATTATTACATTCTTCTTGAAGTCTGAGGGTATTTCGCCTGTCTCATACATCTTGCTCACCAGATGATAGAGTTTTGTCAGGGATGGCTCTCCCAAGGCAGTCAGTAGTTCTAATGGAATGTTGTTTACTCCTGGGGCCTTGTCACGTAGTTTGACGAAATACTTGATTTTAGAAAGTCTACAGATTAAGAAGTTTCGCACTTTTAAGTCCCACAATGACAATTACTTCATGTTCTTGGCCACGAAGTTTCAAGATCACGAGATATCCAAGTTAATCCAAAAGTATTTTCCCTCCATTATTGGTACGCTAGACAACGAAAATTGAGATTCTGAAACAGACTTATTCCTGAAGAATTACGTTTAGAATTGATTGACTAAACTATAAATGATACCATGCAGTTTATCAACCAACAAACCATTTCCATTTACTTTCCAGCATCTGAAGAAATTCAATTTGAAACCAGCAGAGACAACAAAAACACATTTTTAAACTCTCTTCAGAACAAAAAAGGATTTCAAGTACTAATCTAAGGTGTTTTTGTGTATCAATGAGAGAATATTTTTATCAGTAAGTCTCATGAAATAATGTTTTGTCACTGCCTATACCATTATGATCCGTCAGAACTGTCAAGTACTTCTATGAAAGGTCCACAGAAATGTATTTTCTAGTTTTTTTAGTACAAGAATTTCAAACCTACGAGTACTCAAAAACTGAGAATAGCCAAGGAACAAAGTATCAGGTCATAACAAATTAGAGACACAGTGTGTAGTAAGCATCAGAAACAAATGTACGACAGTTGCCACTCACCCTCTCCTGCAGAAGGCGTGCCAGCTCCCTATCCTGGGCTTCAATTGCCATCAAGCGATCGCGGTCCAGATCCGACAGGTGTCTCCTCGGGTCCGCCTCTGCGGCTTCCCGCTCCTGCAGCATGCGCGCCAGCTCCTACAATGCCACCGTGCCAAAATTAGAAACTGACGACCATTAGCTCATTACGGCTAATCTTTTACCTGCGATCTGCAGCAAAGCGAAGCGTCGGTTGACGAGTGTCACTCTAGTCACGACATTCATTCAATAAGCGTGACCAAGAGTGCACCCGTCCACCGCCACCCGCACATGGGATTCCGCACGGTCACTCCACACAGCCACTCTGCACATTACAGAGACCGCCACTGGCGAGGTACGTTTTCGATGATCGGAAAGAAAGTGACAACAAATAAGGGTTCATTTATCAGCAGCTTGCAGTGCGCCAAAGCTGCTTTCTCAAAATTCTGAGCATGTGATATCAGCCTTGTACTACAAAGCAAAATAGTGAGCAGAATAAAGAACTTACAGCATCTTTCTCTTCTTGTATCCTCCGTGCCTCTTCCTCGTCCAGAGCATCCGTATCTCCCAGTTCTTCATCCTCCACGTAATCTTCAATTGCATCGACATCTGCCAAGTTCTCAGTACTGCGCGGCAGGCCCTTGGGACTACGAGGCATAGGGTTTTCTGCACGGCCGGCACCTTGAATCCTCAGAACCCTGTCAATGTTAGTATTCATTTTAATGGCAGCAGTGACTTACTGAATAATAGCAGGAGCCTCCAAACAGAGAAACAGAAAGGGTAGAACACAATGAAGCCCGAGTGAAATTTTGATGAGAATAATGCCTGTGATTAACAATGTCAATGACTAATGAGAATCTGGGACACTTATAAAATGTGGATTGACAATTTTCCTTGAACAGCAGCTCTTTTTAACCACATTTTTCTATTCTTAAGGTGGCTTGGCCAGGCAGTGACAAAACTAACTATTGTAATTGCATACAATTTTATTTCTTGTAGGATTGTCATTTCTTAGCATTTTAATTCTTTTCATAATCACCAACTACATTATTTACTTCTGCAATTTCAACCCGAGGTCATTTTCAACGTCAATCTGTTTAGCCTGTATTAAACGGCTTCACATTCTCTCTCTCTCTCTCTCTCTCTCTCTCTCTCTCTCTCTCTCTCCCCCTCTCTCAGGGAGAGATCTCAAATTTAATATTTGTCTCAATGTACTAAACATTTAACACCGGTTGTGGCTGTTAGAGAGCAGAACATGGCAGCATTTTAAATTTTTTCAGTAATTATACAAGTATTGGACATAAATTTTTGTTACTCCTGGAAGTCATTAGGCAACCTTCAAATGGGATCATGCACTGTGACCAGATTGGCTGTGCTCAGGTAAGTTGACAGTAATGGATTTTATGTTGTCAATTTTAACTGCCAGCTGTTTTTTGGATCTTTCTGCAAATTTTCTCCATGTCCCTTGATATCACAGGCTAGGTTAGCTAACCTGCTTTCTCTCATATAACACCTAAAAATAGCATATAGGATTTTTAAGAACTTTATGAGAAACACTATTATTGTCATAGATAAAAACAGATTCTTTGCAACAGTTTGTAACTGGAAATTGCTTTATCAGCAAAAGCAGTCCATCCTGATAAGGGAGAAAAATTGTTTGCCACAAACCAATGAGAAAGGAAGAGCATACAGGATAAAGGAAATACAATATTTACTGCCTTCTAAATGTATTTGCTGGTCTTTTGCTAATTTTCTCAAGCAAATGTGATATTTCAGTATATTTTGGTACTTTTATGTTAATAGAAGGCACAAATTTACAAGTAAAGAAGACAACTTACCAAATAATGTAAGCTTTTGATGAGCTTGTCTACCACTCAGTATGTCTAATTGTGTGTTGTCTCCTTTACTCATTTTTTATAATTTTCCTATCCCTTCCAATCCCATGAAATGCTAGTAAATCTCTTGCTACAAGTTCTGCTCTGCCTATTAATAAATATCACTGCTATTTCTTTATAGCTGATACTGCATTCCAACTATATTTGAAGATGCGCTGTCCTTTACACAAGTAGTTTCACTGTTCAGTACTGGGTTGAGTGACAATATTAGACTACATTTTATGTAGCTCAAATGACAGCCCATCTTTCCCACATGAAAATACACTTCTTCCAAAGTGAAACTACACTTTTTCTATGATAAGTGACAGTGTACTTTCCCTCAGAGGTATAAAAATATCAATCCTTTGAATGTTGAAGATTTTACACACCACTGAATAATTTCCCAGCACTTCAGGAAACAAAACTCAGCGGAGTGAGGGATGGGGGGGGGGGGGGACAAGTTTTGGAAATGCCTTTGATGTGCAGCAACATATACGCTTATTTTCATATTACAATACACTGCATATTTTCGTATTATGAAAGTATAAATTCAAATTCAGTTAAATACAGTACATTAGTTTCTGAAACATTGAAATAAGATTACAATGTGCTCTTGTAAGCCAATCATAGCTCGTATCGTGTGACCTCGGTGGCCAATGAAAGCAGATATTTAGAGCAGAGGTTACTTTATTTAGGCAGCCAATAGCAACAACAATTAAGTGGGATGATCACACAAACAGGAAAAGTTAATGGTTTAATTTCATGTACATATTGTAGCTACAAGAAAAGCTAAGCTTTCACATGTAACACTGGTCTTTAAAAACACGTTTTATATTTTAAGATACATCTCACAGACGTGCCAGTTAAATTTTCCACGATGACAATGTCTGGTCTTCAGGGCTGTAAAGTATTCTAAGTGGCTGGTCCTCAAAGTGTTAAAGTTTTAAATGAGAGTCAAATGCTCTGATTTAAGAAAGTCATTACACATTTTTTCATTACACATTCTCACACACAACAGTTCATCTCGCATAAAAGAAAATTTCCTTTGAAAATAACATTTTTCAAACAACCATTCACAATATTTTCCCACGACCACCTAGACGTTTCGTTTCAGCAGCTGCCAGAGCGTGCCAGGAAACAGGCATTACTGCATGTGGGCAGCTATGATGACATAGAAACTGCTATGTTTATACATATTTAACATTAAGTGATCTTTTCATGGCATGAAAATTACATCAGAGGATACTCCATTTTTGTTAACTATACTAAAATGCACACGTCAGCTTAAAGGACACACATGTCTAGATTCACAATGAAGTAGGCCCCCCCACCTGATATTAAGCTTTGCAGCACGCTTTTCGGGATGCTTTTTTTTGTACCAGTACCATATTGTCTCAAATTTGGTTTTTGTTATGGCATAATGCCATGCAAGCCACAAGATGAAAATGTGCACTTTAAATTCAGTGAACAGTTTAAACTAGCCAATAGTGAAGCACTGTTTCTTGTAAATTGGTTCCATCTCTAGGGAAGCTGCGTTTATTTAGCAAGCCGACAAAGGTAACTTTGTTGTTGTGCAAGGTGATCAATGCCTGCTTGCACACAAACCTGGGAAAAAACCAGTAATATTTCAGCCATTCTCTTTTCATTTGACGTGTGAATTGTACAAGAGAAAACAGCACATTCCACGATGCCCTCACCCCTCCCTGTCACTATAACCCAACTGCTCTGCAGATGCGCGAATCTCAAGCTTGGGTGCACCAGAAAATTTTTTGTGTGAAGCACGAATGCTTCTTGCTACTATTGCAGCCCCACTTGCCGTTTCTGAAACCGTTTGCTGTTACGAAGTAGTCCAGTCTTCATCCTAAAGCCTTTGACACATTCTGCTTTTGGTTTATTCTCTCATTTACATTTTATTGCTGCAGAAATTTAACTTTAGACTAAAGCAATGAAAAATGCCTGGAATTCTAAAAATCCCGAGTTTTCCCACCGTTTTCTCCCGGATAAAAACATTTCTGGGTTTTCTTGGAGCATATAAACCTTGTGTGAACACAGCCACCCACTCCCTACCCCCCAAGTCACCTACTCCATGAATAATATTCTTTTCACTGGCCACCATACAGTCACTGGCAATAACTTGCCCTTTCAATCTTGGTTCAGGTACAGAAGTGAACTGTGAAAGAACACAACAATGGAGCAAACAAACTTTACACAGCCGCATTTTTCATATGTAATATGAATGGCATCGAAATTTACTTAAAAGTTGCAACATTTGCATTACCAGTTTCAGCACACAACTCCCAAATTAAGACTTCATTAATTTACTAACAGCTTCACATCTATACGTAACAATCCCAGTTAACCTTTGTTAATAGAATTTTTTCACTTATTTTATCAGACAGTGACAGTACGATTGCTAACTGGAAGTGTTACATACCTTGCTAAAACAGTCAAATTAATCAAATCTGAAGGTGGTAACCCAGTGCTGAAACCAATAATGTGAATAATTAAAGTTATCTTTGACTAATAAATTACAGGAACATTTAAAATGCCACATTTGCATTTGCCAACATGGAAGTCATTAAAAAACCCACCCCACGCAGAGCAGCCTCACCTCATCCGGGCAGAGAGTTCATCAGGTGGGGGTGGCAGGCCCACGCAGTTAGGGTCCGGATCCAGAACTGGCTGCAGCAGCTGCAAGGGCGGTGTGGGGGAGTGCGGCGGGCCCAGGCGCTGCTTCTCCCTCTCCTAAAGCACACACCACACTGCTGTATGATGGTACGATATGAATGAGGCACTGAGAACCATGCAAGACTTGCAGAATGTAAATCATCAATTTTGAGACTGTACCATGCACACGTGCACCTAACATCTATCATGATACAATGGAAAGGAGAACAGAAAAATTAGTGCTTATTTGCTACACAAGCAACTTAAGAGATTTTGAGTGGGTAGCATTTCTGTAATACTACTATTGTGTTAGGGATGGGAAAAACCAACCAGTTACAACGAATACCAGTATTTTCGTTCTGAACACATTTTTTGTTACCTGTTTGGTCTCAGTTATAGTAGTTTTTTATTTTTTACTGATAACTGTGTAAGGAATTGAAAATCAATTAGCCATACCAATAGTGCTGAAGTTTTTCATTTTTAAACAACTCTTTAAAGAACAAGTAATTTTTGTTCATGAAATATCGCATTGTAACAAAATGGAAAAAAATGACAAGCGCCATTTTAATAACAATGGCGACAGACGCGAGCAACAAACACGTGTGATAATAATTGGTACGGCACTGCTGAGAGTGTACCTGTTCTGTGGCATGGCCCAATAGTTGGTACAAACGTACACGCAATGTACAACACTTTCCCCTATTTGGTCTATATGGTGGTTTTATTACAGAAACACACCATTCCTAGTCTGCAAGTATTTAAGTGCAGTATCAATGAGGTACAATGCTCCATTTGATTTGTAAGATTAAAAACAGGAGAAACTACAACAAACTTGCAATGTCACATAAGAGACAAACTTAATTCTGGAGAATTCATTCATAGTTAAAACCAGAAAGCTGCTGATCTACCTGCATCTACATACTTTTCTTTATCTGGTGCTCGTACCCCCTGAAAACTGACAAATTAACATGAAAAACAATTTCTTCAACTTTAGTTTTCACTCTCTAACACTGACTATTTTGCAATGTCAAAATAGTGGAACAATTCCCAACCAATCACCAACATGATTTGCTAACAGTTTAAAAAAAATGAAAATCTGAGAATGCTGGTGTTTTTAGTTATAAACAACTTGTCACTTTGAGGAAAGCAGTGAACAGAGGACAGGCCAAGTTTTCTTTTATTTGCCTTTTGAATATTTTGATTCAATGTATCTTGAAACTGAGGGAATAAAAATATTGCAATCTACATTCAATTTCTACATTAATTATAGGAAATTTTTTTTTAGCAGAAACACTTTACCATGAAGCACTTTTGTGTCTTACTTCATCACATCCTTTTATATAGAGAACATCATGAAAATACTGCTGCCAAGATAAAATCTCTTAATATTATTCAAAAGTTGTGTGGAATGACTAGGGGAGCTTCAGCTGATACCTTGCACACATCGTTCATTGTACTGTTCTTCTCAGCAGCCAAGTATTGTGCCCTGGTGTGGCTAAACTGCTGCCACACTAACTTGATCGACATCTGATTGGACCACACTATACAGTTAATAACTGGGGCAATCCTACCAACACCGATTTAGTTGTATCCTCTGCTGACAAGGGAACCTCCCCATCGCACCCCCCCCCCCCCTCAGATTTAGTTATAAGTGGGCACAGTGGATAGGCCTTGAAAAACTGAACACAGATCAATCAAGAAAACAGGAAGAAGTTGTGTGGAACTATGAGAAAATAAGCAAAATATAGAAACTGAGTAGTCCATGCAGACGATAGGCAACATCAAGGACACTGGAAACGCAGGAGCGCCGTGGTCTCGTGGTGACGTGAGCAGCTGTGGACCGAGAGGTCCTCGGTTCAACTCTACCCTCGAGTCAAAAGTTTAATTTTTTGTTTTCAGACAATTATCAAAGTTCAGGCACTCACACATCAATTTCGCTCTCCAAAATTCCAGGACATGTTCAGATTTGCTTGGAAATATGCAGGATTTAATGGTCTACACAAGGAAAAATTTGAAAACGTTAAAAACATATGTTTTGACAGAGCACAGGGAAAACTGTACGACTGTGAAACTGTTGCATTCATTTGTTGCAGTTTGTGTGACAAACTATGTTTTCATCACTTTTTTGGGAGTGATCATCACATCCACAAGAAAAACCGAAATCGGGCAAGGTAGAAGAATCTTTTTACCCATTCGCCAAGTGTGTATGTTAGGTGGGTCGACAACATATTCCTGTCATGTGACGCACATGCCGTCACCAGTGTCGTATAGAATATATCAGACGCGTTTTCCTGTGAAGGAATCGGTTGACCTATGACCTTGCGATCAAATGTTTTCGGTTTCTATTGGAGAGGCACGTCCTTTCGTCTACTAATCGCACGGTTTTGCGGTGCGGTCGCAAAACACAGACACGAAACTTATTACAGTGAACAGAAACGTCAATGAACGAACGGACAGATCATAACTTTGCGAAAATAAAGAAATTAAAATTTTCACTTGAGAGAAGATATGAACAAACGGACCTCTTGTTCCGCAGCTGCTCACGCTGACCACTGGACCACAGTGCTCCTGAGCTAAAAGTGTCCTTGATGTTACCTATCTTGCGCATGAACTACTCAGTTTGTAAATCTTGCTTTTTTTTCATAGTTCCACACAACTACTTCCTGTTTTCTCGATTGATCTGTGTTCAGTTTTTCAAGGCCTATCTACTGTGCCAACTTATAACTAAATCTGAGGGGGGTGCGATGGGGAGGTTCCCTTGTGAGCAACATGTATCCATCCACAATCTGCAGAAGTGAGGTCTTGCTCAGGGAATACCGCAAGCTACAGGAGAATCTCTATGACTAGAAACTCGGTTCAAGACACCCACTGTTACGGCAAGCAGAACAGCTAGATGTCGGTAATACCAGGGTGAGGACTCTGAAATCAGAACTTTTAGAAAATTGTGAAGAGTGCGAGTGGTTCAAAAAGTTAACTGTTTGACTGCTGGCACATAACTAGGCAGGAGACTATGGGTCATATTGAACAGTGCTTGCACTGTACACTGACGATGCACAGAGACTTTACGAACAGGGTGCTACAGAATCTCCGGTTTGTGACTGGGGCTCCAAACCAGACAATCTAGCACATTACAGATGAATGCACCTTGCATTCCTACCAGGTGAACAGGAGTTACCCCACGAAAGCTGATGATACGGTTCTTATATGGATTAAGAACTTAGATATTGACAGTTTTATACGTAGTTTTGTATTTTCATATTCTTGTTATATTTAGTAATACTAATGTTATATACCAGAGGGAATCATTCCACGTAGGAAAAATATATAAAAAACAAAGATGATGTTACTTACCAAACGAGAAAGCACTGGTATGTTGATAGACACTATAAAAAACACACAAATATTCAAGCTTTCGAAACCCAAGTTTGCTTCATCAGGAAACAGGGAAGGAGAGGGAAAGATGAAAGGATGCGGGAGAGGAGTCATTCCAATCCCAGGAGCGGAAAGACTTACCTCATGGGGAGAGGATCACCCTGTGGCTAAACCTGCCTAGGTACACGGCCAGCACATCTAGGCATAGTGTTACACTGTCCGGGTTATCTGGATACTTCCCACTGACACAAACCTATCAGAACTCCGGAGATGGGAACTTGCCCTTCAATATATTCTCTTTTCCCATTACCCACTAGGTCTCAACCTCCACTAATTTCAAGTTGCCGCACCTCGAACCTCACCTGTCATTCAACAACATCCTTGGCTCTGTACTTCCGCCTTGACTGACATCTCTGCCCAACCTCTTTGCATTTACATATGTGTGCCTGTGTCTGTATATGTGCGGATGGATATATGCATGCGTGTGTATACCTGTCTTTTCCCCCCTAAGGCAAGTCTTTCCGGTCCCAGGGTTGAAATGAATCCTTACCCTCTCCCTTAAAGCCCACATCCTTTCGTCTTTCCCTCTCTTCCCCCGTTTCCTGATAAAGCAACCTTGGGTTGCGAAAGCTCGAATACGTGTGTGTGTGTGTGTGTGTGTGTGTGTGTGTGTGTGTGTCAACATACAATCACTTTCTCATTCGGAAAGTTACTGCATCTTTGATTTTTCATAAGTTATATACCTGTATTTTAAACTGCATGTGAGCCACACGAGAAAATAAACAGGAATAGAAAATATAAAATCTGTACACCGGTTATCCCAAGCAATTCAAACATTTCAGGTAAAGTGCATTTCAGACTGATTTCAAGCACTTTTTTTTTTACCGCAGTGCACAGTATACATCTGACTGTTCCAACAGTCAATGACAGGACACAGAGGCTCCGAGAGTCTATCAGCTCTCTGCAGTGGAGGCTACCTGCCACACTGCCCTACTGCAGGTGTCCTGCACATGCATGAGCCACCGTTGCCCTCGACTGCACGTGCTGGCACAAAGGCCACATCCCAGTTGCCTGCACGCACACGAAAACGAGTCTGAACAGCCTATTGCACATTGACTGGGAGGCCAAATGAAACTTTCTACTGAAACAGCATCTTCTTAAGAAACATGACATCGATACTAAACCTGGGGGGTGCTTAGAGACTAAAGTAACAGACAGGCTTCAGTCCCTGGGGCAGATGCACCAAATAAGTGAATAGCTTAACAAGACTCTTGCCATTCCCTCTGTAATTCTAGTTGCACTTTTGCATCCTTCATTTCAACAGTATGGAAGAGGTATATAGTTAGCAATATATCTAAATACACTAAACCTACAGCAAGCAATTTGTTTTAAACCAGCCTCAATGACAAGATCCAATACATCTATGTGCACATACTTTGAAGTTATCTACTAGTACCCACATCTATGTATGGAAAGTCAACATGACTGACTTTTACTACACATGAAAATATAAGTAATAGTACCATAAAGGAAAAAATCTTTGTAACCAACAACACATCAGCTCAGACTAGAAGAGTCTAGAACACTTAAATTGCATGCTGGCACAATGCTGTTGCACGCTTGACTCACTCACTCCCTTGGCAATACAAGAGCGGGCTTAAATGGCGTGCAAAAAAGGAAAGCAGAGACAAACCTAAGCTAGGCATGGGGCACAAAAATATTAATTTATGCTGTTTCAGCAGATATGTGCACTACCAGATAAGGTTTACTAGTAAGGGTGAAGAAGAAATAAACCACCACCACCACCACCACCACCACCACCACCAACGGCAGTCTTGATAAACGAGATGATCATGATATATAGTACATGCTTGGAAAATTTGCTTAATTCAGTATCTCAAAGCCGAAGCTAAATTCACAAAGGGTTAATCACTCTCCAACTGAACTTTAGAAGTTAACTGTTTGAACATGGGTAAATATCACCACATTTAACCTTTAATTGCTTCAGTATTTCACAGCTAGTCAACAGCAAAGAATTCACCTTAACCATGCGTGTAATATAGTTATGTCTAAGTACAAGGTGATTAAAGAAACTTTCAAAATGCTGTAGAAGTAACACCACTGGTCAAAATGGCATCAAGATAGCACACCTCTGCACATTGCAAATCCAGTTAAGCAGCTGCTGAAACACCCATTTTGCTGCATTGAAGGCACACAATGTGCAACACCTTCTGAACATGACCCAGGAAACACTGCGATCAGTTGTGGAACACGCCTTTTCTCAATTTCAACTTGTTGAAAATGGTGGTCAGCATTTTTAATAAGTTTTGTGTCACACACACACACACACACACACACACACACACACACGTGAATAAACTGATTTGATTTTTACTGATGCCTTGTATACAGTGTTAGGCCCCAGGACCATTAAAAACCCATTTTTCCCGTCCGATGTGATATGACCTTGCCGTGGTGGATGGGCTTAACTAACAGTATCACACCTGTACACACATGCACACTGAGTAGTACAGTTTTTTTTAATGTCAAACTTACACCATCGGCATTGTTGTACGATTCATTTGTCATTTTTAGTCTACCACTATTAAATTGCTACATTTTGTGACTCTTCTGCTATACTTTTCCCCTTCACCGATAATATTCCGTAGGAATTTGACGTCACTCTGACGAGTGGTGTTACTTCTACAGTGGTTTGATGGTCATCACCCTGTACACTACAGTAAACAATCTTTATCACTCCTAATAATTTTCACAACCTTTAAAGCTGTTTGTCTTATTGCCAAAAAATTGCAGCTTCTCATGACTCTCACAGCAATAACATCAATATTTTGCAATTTAACTCCGATGCCACATTTATCAACATACAAAAATCATTAATCAATCCAAATGATCTTTCCTCTAAAAGCAAAAAAGAATCAAATTTATTAGCAACCTTTTTCGTGCAGGTGCTGATGGACTGCACATTACATCAATAGCAGAAAAGTGAAGAAATTAAATGTAAGCGTGAAGTGGACTGACACTTGCAGTGTGTATCCATGCATGGCAATACATTTTTAATTACCTCACAGAAGATAGCATAATCCTCCAACCAAGAGGGCTGAAGAGAATTGATTAAATTTAGTACACAATTTTCATAGGTTTCAGTAACACACTGTTGATATTAACATTTTAAAAAATCTTTCCTAAAACTCTCTCATCACATGGAAGCTTCATGGTTATGCACCAATATGCACAAAAATGTGATATTCTATAAATACCTATGCAAGCTACCCCCATTTTATAGACGACTACACAGCCAAACCCGTTTTTCAAGTTTGTCTGACAGATTTGTGTGTATATAGATTTGCTGGATCTGTAGCTAATTAGAACTTAAATGAATTTTTACGGAAGCATACCTCTGAAGTAGTTTACCGATTACTGACCTGGAGCCGCCAAGCGACATGCTGGTCTTGCGTCTCCAGGGCAGCTCGCTTTGCTGCCTCCTCCCGCTCCATCCGCTCCGCAAGCTCTGCGGCGACACGTGCGTCATACTCTTCCCTAAAAAATTGAAAGGTTCACTTTGTTAGGAAGCATGTCCACAAATAAGTGCATTCAGTTACGTATGTGTCACATTCTTCAGCAGTCTTATACAACAAATCCCACTAGAATGAGTGTCACGTGATGCTACACCACAGGGGCACATTTTGTTGCAAATTTACACACTAAAACCCATCAACATAGCATTTCAGATCCATAAAAATGCAAGCTAGAACGGCACCTGCTCAGCAACATGGGATATCTTAGAACTGCCACTGTGCTGTCACATATGGTACATAGGATGATTTAATTCATTCTGAAAGACTGAACACACATTTTTCTTCAATTTACATTTGCTAGCTTTGCCAATTATGAAATTCACTGCCCCCCAGCCCAATAGACATTTGGCTTCATAGGAGTGAGTAAATTACAAAATTTTTGGAATACTGGAATAAATGGAGGTCATTTTATATTTTAATTTGAAAGCGACTTATTTGCTAGGAGTAACAAGTGATTCTATAGAATGAATTTCATTTTTCTATAAGGTGCGGACGTAAATATTAGGTTCGCTTACCAGTCAGGTTATCACAACCAGATTTTCTGCTTTCACATTTATTGGATTTGCCAACTCTCAAATCGTCACCTTCCAGACTAACCTGGACCTTGGGTTGCACTACAGATCAGTGTCGCCATAATCAAAATTTTGGGGTCGGGTGGGGGATGTGGAGTCCAAATATGTAATTTTAGCCACCTAGCCAATGACTTGAAGAATTCAGAAAAAACTATGTTATACACTATCAAATCCGTTTTACAACCCTTACTCCAGAGAGAGAGAGAGAGAGAGAGAGAGAGAGAGAGAGAGAGAGAGAGAGAGAGACCTAGGCCACTCCGTCAATTAGCCTGAAGACAAAGCAGAGCTGTGTCCACAATGGCGACATCACCCAAGGCTCATCCTTAGCTTTCACTTCCTATCACAAATCTATTTTCAAGACCGCCCCAACAAATTACAATACTTAGTGGTTATAATTGAAGTGCAGCTATTCACACAGGTCCAGTGCAGGCTGTAATTATCGTACGGCAGTGGAACTTCGCACATATCTCATGTGATAATGTAAAACAGATTTATGCTGAAGGAAAAAACTGCTTCCAATTTTGGCCATCAGTTGCATATCTGGCACTGAATGCAAGAAGATACAGGAATGTTTCCATTTGTAATAATTAGGATCAGGACAGGGGCAGCAAACTTCAAGCAAATATGAAATGTATTATGTCTATTTTATTATTAACAGCCACTTACACAATTTGTTCAATACAAGCACCAGAGATGTTTACAAAATGCTGTAGGCACCACATCTGTGCCCCGTGGCTGAAATTTGACAGCGTAGATCAGCTGCACATTGACGCACAAGCCTATCTAACAAGTGTCACCGCCATATAATAATTACAGAACACCGCTACCTCCTTAACCAACTACAGTTTAATTATAACCACCCTGTATGAACTGCTACCTTTCCCACGCAGTTTCACACCTGATGACTTTTCCACAGAAGCTCTCTCTAATACAAAAAGAAGTACCCAGATATATTTTAACAGCACCACTCTCAAATTTTATTACTTTGCCTAACTTGTCACCACTTGATATACTCTCTTTGAAATATGTCACCCTAAGTTCACAAGATGCTGGGCCCCGAAACATTTGTGAAAACAGAGGAAAAATTACAATTGTGTTACCGCAGCAGTTTTCACCCAGAAACTGCAGTCAAATTTCACACACAGTCAACACTGTATATATGTAATCACTCACTGTTCCAAAGCCTGACGCCGCCGCATTTCTTCTGCCAGCTCCTGTTCACGGCGCTGTTCGTCTCTCGCACGAGGGAAATCTTCGCGTACCACTGCATTTCGCCACCGGTTACCAGACAGGTGATGTTCAACTGCAAAACAGATGAGAAGGGCGAGTTAGTGTGGTCTTACCATCAATTCTACAAAGCAACATACTTGCAAATTTCACACACAACTTTCCAATTACTACAGGCTGTTCAAACAATGAAGAGAATAGGAAATTACAGTGACACAGCTAGAACGACAGAGGTCATTACTTAATGGTGCTGCCTGAGCGTATGTTTCTAGCTATTTGCTGCCACGACTAATTTACAGCAAATATCTTTTACGAAGGGTAGTGGCAAAAGCTAATTGGAATTAAGGGTTTTCCACTGGCTAATTATAACAAAACTTGAAATTTTCTTCTCCAAGATGTTTCTAGTGCAAGGTCAATATAAATATTAATGCTCTGTGTTAACACTACAGTGTTTTTAAATGGAACGGACAGGAATTTTAAATGCTTGACAAGTAAAGATTGCATTAAAGGTCAAAGCTAGAGAGTTTAACTGATGCACGAGTAATAAAATCTGCATCATTTACTGGTGAAAGTGTGCTGTAGTATGTTCAAAGCCACGTTAGAAAGTTTTCCAACAAATCTGTTCAACAATCCTTTTTATTCATCACAATATCACATGCTACATGTTCACAAAAGTAATTATTTCTGATAATGAGGCTCAAGAGTGGCCTTTGTAAATACAGTTTGGAATGGCATTCCATGAGAAATTGAGCTGCACACTGCACCAGATTCAGAAAATATCCACCAGCATATTAGGTATGTATTGTCTTATTTATACAACCAAGATTAAAGTTTCCTTACTTGTGTGAATACTGTACATCTTGTTTGATTAGTATAAAAAAAATGAACAACATTCAAGGAAAGTCTAGAGCAGCTGTGTTTTTAGCTGACCTACAACACAGGCCAAATTTCTTTGCACAAGTGAAACATGTTTCGTTTCACTTTCCTTTTCAATGAACTAGGTTTCTGAAGCTTTACAGTTGTCATGTAAGGGTCTTTATTAATCCCTGGCATTACTTACAATAGGGTTAATTGGAGTGATTTAAGTATAAAGAACCAAGTTTTAAGCTTAATGGCTTTTAACCACAATATAATTTTCCTGTCAGTTCGTCATATATTAGCAATGCGATATTTTAGAATTTTTCCTATTGCATTTTCCTCAAGTATAATGACTCTCTCTTACAATAACCCTGAGTTCAACTGCACCCAATTTTCCCCCTTTTTGTAGTAATGTTGGTATACACTGTAATATTCAAGTAAAACATGCTTTAATGTTTTATTATGCTACAATTACCCCAATCATATGTAAGTGCAGGTCCATGAAACCAATGGAAGTATATATCTACGTTTCTAAGAAGCTCAACGACGAACAATGTTAATTACATGACAAAAAATCTATTACACACGATTCAAAACAATTTTTAGTTTCTCATTAAAACAGGTGCAAGAAACACTTTAATTATTTGCTCTAAATCAATCCATTCTGCATCATCCATCCAAGGGAAATGTACCTATGACAATTCCCTTTGCGTATGGATAGAAACTACATTGAATATAGTTTCCACTTGTGTAGATCTTATGCTGTTCTTTATCCCCGGTACTCTTGCACTATCTTACCACAGTCATTTTGTTAATGCATTGTAGTCAATATTATTTCTGAATTTGAGCCAATTCTTGTAGCACAATGAAGGTTTTTTTTGTTTGTCTTCAGTTTCATCACTTCCGTCCCTGGGTCTAGTGATAATTGCTTGTGTGTTTCGTATGGAATATTGCAATTTCTAGAACAGCATATGATGACATTCCCTTTTCACTTCTCTGATCTTCTCAAGATCACTTGAGTCATACGTGCAGTATGTCTTTCGCAAGCCGGCCGGTGTGGCCGTGCGGTTAAAGGTGCTTCAGTCTGGAACCGCGTGACAGCTACGGTCGCAGGTTCGAATCCTGCCTCGGGCATGGATGTGTGTGATGTCCTTAGGTTAGTTCGAACCATTTGTCTTTTGCAATATATGTGGCATGCTTTGCTGTTTGTGGAGAGGGTTGTGTGCCCCAGTGATGCAGTTAACTGTACCATTCGTGCACCCACAACGGATGGGTATCGGTTGATGGAGCCAAACATGTGGTTTCTGAAGAGGGGCAGCAGACTTTTCAATAATTGCAGGGGGCAACAGTCTGGATGATTGACCGATCTGGCCTTTTAACACTAACAAAAACAGCTTTGCTGTTGAGATAATGCAAACAGCTTAAAGCAAGGGCATGCAGATTTACTGTATATTTACCTCTCAGGTAAAATATTCCAGAGGTAAAGAAGTCCTCCCATTTGGATCTCCAGGTGTGGCCTACTCAGGACAACGTTATCAGGAGAAAAAACTGGCATTCTATCAGTCAGTATGTGGAATGTCAGGTCTCTGAATTGGACAGGTAGGTAAAATGAACATGACTTCTGGTCAGGGGAATACAGGGTTATAAATACAAAATCAGATAGGTGTAACAGGAGTGGTTGTAATAATTAATAAAAAAAATAAGAATGTGGATAAGCTACTATGAACAGCGTAGTGAACACATTACTGTAGCCACGACAGACAAGAGGCCCACACCTACCACAGTAGTGCAAGTTTATAATGCCAACTAGCTCTGCAGATGAATGGATTTAAGAAATGTGTGATGAGATTAAAGAAAGTATTCAAATAGTTAAGGAAGATGAAAATTTAGTAGTCATGAAGTACTGGGATTTGATAGTAGGGAAAGTAAGAGAAGGAAAATAAGTAGATGAATATGGAATGGGGTAAGGAATGAGAGGAAGCCACCTGATAGAATTTTGCACAGAAGACAGATTTTGGACACAGATTTTAAATTGCAGTACATTTCAATGGCAGATGTGGACTCTGGCCACTGTTTATTGGCTATGAACTGTAGATTAAAATCTACCTTTCTGCAGTTTCTTCAGTGTCAAAGGGATGTGACCGGGAAACAAAGAACTAGAGGCCGTAGATAGTTTCAGTGCAAGCATTAGGGAACAAATGGTTGGGAAGAAACACACTCCAAGGGACAAGTAGAGGTTTTTTAGAGTAGCTGAGGGTGCCACAGGGGAATGTGTTACAGAACAAACTCATACACACACTTTAAAAGTCGTTCACCAAAATGTACAGTCTCTACCAAACAAACTTGATGAAATAAATGTACTTCTTAGGAATGAATGGAAGGAGGTATCAGTTATGTTTTTGTGAGCACTGGCTAGAGAAGGACCATTTACAGTATTCAAATATAACCGGTTTCACTCTGGCAAACTACTTTTGCAGATCAATATCAAAGCTTTGAGGAAGCTGAGCAGATACTCGCCCCACTGCTAGATATATCTAATTCTTCACTATCAAGTGGTATTTTCCCACAACAGTTAAAAACTGCAAAAGTTGTACCCCTTTGCAAAAAGGGCGATCGGCAGCAGATGGTCAACTATAGGCCTGTGTCACTCCTATCAGGTTTTTCAAAAATCATTGAAAAACTAGTTCTGCTACAACTAACTGATTTCTTTAACAAAAAAAATTATTTCAGGATGTCAGCATGGCTTCAGGCCTCAGTGCAGTACTGAAACAGCCACTTTTAGCCTCATAAATCTTATTTTAAATTCAGTGGATAATCACAAAAATGTTTCGGGGATTTTCCTGGATTTAACAAAAGCATTTGATCTAATAGACCATGAAATTCTCCTGAGAAAGTTAGAGTGGTATGGTGCAAGAGGCCTGCCACACGAGTGGCTGAAATCCTACCTAGAAAATCGCTCTCAGATAACAGAGGTAAAACACATGGGAAAAAACGAACTCCAAGCTTATCAATCGAAACCTTCCACATTAACCCACAGTTTACCACAAGGCTCAATTTTAGGTCCCTTTCTCTTCCTAATTTTCATAAACGACTTCCCCCTACACGTTCAACACTCCGAACCAGTGCTATTTGCAGATGACAAGCATATCAATTGAAGGTGAAAATGAAATGGCTCTAAGTTTAAATGCTAAAGTCACAAGTGAAAATGTCTCAGAGTGGTTTATGAGGAATAAATTACTGATAAACCCTCAAAAAACAGTCGTCTTACACATCCATACACAACAAAATAAAAACCCATTAAAACCAAACATGTCAATGGAAAACCAAAGAATTAACAGTGTCACTGAAGCAAAATTCCTTGGTATCTACTTACAAGACAATCTTAAATGGAATTCCCACATCACTTCATTAAATTCTAAACTATCCAAAATGACTTATGCGATGAGGATTATATGGAACAACACAAGTCCTGAAACAGTTAGAGCAGTGTATTACGCTTGCCTACACTCCCTATTGAGATATGGCATCATATTCTGGGGAAATTCTCCTCATTGCATAACCACATTCCGGAAACAAAAAAGGATTGTGAGGATAATGAAAAATGCCAACAGCCGAAAATCATGCAAACCATTCTTTAAAGAACTGGGGATTCTACCCCTACCATGTATCTATATACTGGAAGTTGTAATGTTCCTAAAAAAAAGCATGCTAAAAAATGGAAATGTATTTATTCAAAATAAATCTGTACATGAACACCATACAAGGGCAAATAGTGACATACACAGACATCATTGTTATACCACACTGTGCAAGAAAGGTGTATATCACTCAGGTTCACATTTGTTTAATAAGCTGCCAAGTAACCTAAAGGCCATAAACAAAATCCATAGCTTTAAAAAATCTGTAACATCATATCTCTTGGAAAACTGTTTTTACTCAGTAGCACAGTATCTTGAAAAATAAGTTGGTTGTAACAATATAAAAATGTAATGTAACAATATAGCAATATAAAAACGTAACAATTTATAAATGTAATGTGTACACCAATGTAACATATTACTGTAATATCATTTTGTCCAACATCTAAGGTAAGGTATATGTACCACAAAGATTCAGGACATAAATAAATAAATAAATAGACAAAAACAGGTGAAAAGACTGCAGTAAAGGAAAGATGGGTAGCTTTGAGAGACGAAATAGTGAAGGCAGCAGAGGAAGAAGTACATAAAAAGATGAGGGCCAGCAGAAATCCTTGGGTAACACATGAGACTGAATTTAATTAATAAAAGGAGAAAATATAAAATTCAGTAAATGAAGCAGGCAAACAAAGAATACAAAAGTCTCACAAATGAGTGACAGGAATTGCAAAATGGCTAAGTGGGAGTGGCTGAAAGATTAATGTAAGGTTGTAAAAGCATGTATCACTAGGAATCACATAGATACTGCCTACAGGAAAACTGAGGTTTGCCAACGACATTTTAATTCTGTCAGAGGTAGCAAAGGACTCTGAAGAACAGTTGAATGGAATGGACAGCGTCTTGGAAGGAGGATACAAGATGACCAACAAAAGCAAAATGAGGATAATAGAACGTAGCTGAATGAAATCAGGTGATTCTGAGGGAATTAGATCTAGGAAATGAGACACTGTAGCAGTTTATGAGTTTTGTTACTTGGGCAGCAAAGTGACTGATGATGATCGAAGTAGAGGATATAAAATGTAGACTGGCAAGGGCAAGGAAAATGCTTCTGAGGAAGAGAAATTTGTTAACATCGAGTATAGATTCAAGTGTCAGAAAGTCTTTCCTGAAAGTATTTGTGTAAAGTGTAGCCATGTATGGAAGTTTAGATAAGACAACAGAAGCTTTTGAAATGTGGTGCTACAGAAGAATACTGAAGATTAGATGGGTAGATCACACAACTAATGAGGAGGTACTGAATAAAACTGGGAAGAAGAGAAACTTGTGTCACAACTTTACAAGAAGAAGGGATCGGTTGGTAGGACACGTTCCAAGGCATCAAGGGATCACCAATTTATTATTGCAGGGAAGTGCAGAGGGTAAAAATCAGAGGGAGACTAGGAGATGAATACACTGAACAGATTCGGAAGGACGTAGGCTGCAGTAGCTACTGGGGGGTGAAGAGGCTTGCACATGGTGTAGAGCTGCATTGAACAAGTTTTTAGACTTAAGGCAACAACATCAAGAAGAACCACCTACAATTACTCCACATGCATAAACTTTAATTTACATTCGAATTATTAGTGATATTACTAATTTTATTAAAGTTTGGTTTAAAACGTGTGTAATGTACACACATTTGAGTTTAGCTACTGTATCAACACTGGCCAACACAAATCAACGCCATATTATAGCCTCCTGTGAAATTTAGAATATATGTAGAATTTGAGCATGTGCGAACATTAAGTTAAGAATTATACAACATGTTCTTTACACCCGAATTATGTCATCACACTCAAATAAACCCAACCGATCCTATCTGCTTTATAATGAGAGGAAAGAGTAGAGTACAATAACATGTTCACAATTTAAGTTAATATTCAACACAGTTTAGCCTTTTCTGTTTGTCGCCGCGAGAAATGAGCCACATGAAATCTATGTAAATCTTAAAACAATCCAGAACAAAATTATGAAGACATGCTACCTTACTACTTTAGGCTATATGGTCATTAAATGGAGTACGAAAGAAAATCGTGCGACATACTACTAGTCGCAGAGAATGGCACAGCTAAAGGAAGAGGGGGGAACTTTCCAAATAACACGTGGCTCTATGGCAATGAACGTCTGGGTGAAAGTGCACATAACTGTGTAGCCGTCGTTTCCGTTGTGTGCAATGTTGGTAAGCGTTTGCAGGATGACCGACGGCAAGCTAACACGATTCCACCAGCGCCTCTGAAATCTCGACATTCCGAAAAAAAAAAAAAAAAAAAAAAAAGGCAAAATTTTTGCCACAACTAGATTTAAGATAGATCGACTGTTTGGCTACCGCACACTATCACCACACTGGCTACGTTCAACGTTAACCAATTGTCAAGAGCACCACGAAACAGAAGGGCCGCGGGCAAAAGGACTGTTACTTTAACATATGTATGTACGTAACATACATCAAAATACTGAGACTCGTCCATTACGTGTGATCTGTCTTCGAAGCGTACTCTAACACAGTACTACGGCATTGATAATTGAAGTATATTTTCCTTCTTTTAAACTCAGGTCTTAGATGAACAGGTCGGCGGAAGACCCTTCTAAGTCAATTGAGAAGAAATTGTGATAACACAGTTACGTCTTCGAACGCACTACACGCTGTTACAACCTACAGCTACACAGGTAAGTCTCCTGTGTAATTTCTGTAGTCTTGTTGAATTTACGATATTGCTTTTGAATTCTAACAGATAACGTGTAATATCACGGAATACGCTCGTGGGAGTTAGTCTTTCTTCCGCCGACGTCTTCATATCGTCACAAAATACCCGGCCGAATAAACCACTACCAGTCCTCATTGCATGTATCCCATGGTCTACGTCAGGTTGAAAGGTAATACTTTTGTTAACCGGTCACATCAACTAATGTGAACGGCACATAATGGTTGTGGTAACATGCGTGTGTAGCCTAATGTTTGCGGTTTCCGCTTCTTTCAACGGACTAACTAAAACTGCTACGAAAATTCAGGAAACGTACGTTCGATAATTAGCATAGACTCCGACTAGCACCTTTACGTATATCATGCGTATATTGAAAGAAATGGCAAGAAACGGGCTTCTGATGAGACATTTGTTAACATCGGATACGGGTGTAAGCGTAAGACATGGACGATAAGCAGTAAAGACACGCTTCTGAAACGTGGTGCTACAAAACACTTCTTAAGATTAGATGGGGAGATCATGTAATGAGCAAGGTACTTACCAGACTTAAACCAAAAAAAAATTGCCATAAATTGACTAAAAAATGGATCAGTTGATAGGACGCATCATGGGACGACAAGGCCAAGAGATGGAATGAAGTAAGCAGGAGCACATAGATGCAGGTTGCAGTAGTTACTCTGAGAGGAAGAGTCTTGCACAGGATACAGTAGCGTGGAGAGCAGCAGTACACCATCCTCCAAGCAACAGCATCGTACATGAATAACGAAAAAATGCAAGGTGGAGGGTCACGTGGGTGCACCTTAGCCAGCGTCTGTCTTGACAGTTTTAATAGACGCCTACACAGTATTTATCAACAACAGAGCAATCAAATACTGCGCTGGAGACAGACCTGTGCGCGTTCCGTCGGCCCCGATGTCGAGGGCCTCCAAAGCCTTGCGCAGCCTCCGGACTTCGCGCCACAAAGGCCGCCTCTGCCTGCCGGCGGACGCCGGCTCGCCGCTGCAATCCCCGAAGCGCCCGGCGTGCCCACCACGCTGCACCACTCGGCTGCTAGCCAGCACCGGAGAGCCGCACTTCGCACAAAGGCCCGAAATCGCGCAGGGCCGCAACGCGCTGCCGGCGGCCGTGTGACCTTGGCGGGCGCAGGCGGCGGGCTCGGAGCGCGTGCGCTTCGGTCGTTCGCCGGCGCGATGCTGTGGCAACGTGGCCGACGCCCAGCGTTCCACGCTCACCGTACGCGGCCGCGAGAGCGCAGCAGCTGCGCGCTTCGTCAGCACTCGCTTCCGCAGCGAGTCTGCCCCGGCGAACCAACTCGCGGGGATGAAATCGGGGGTGGGGGAACCCCGCGGGGACCACGAGGGCAACGAAGACGCGGTGGAACATCCGTCGAAAAGGCGCGGCGCTGTTGCAACTCTACTTCCCAACGGATCTGGTGCCGAAAGTACTTTACAATCTCGCCCACCCGCCGAAATCTGTGGTCGCGCGCTCCCCTCCGAGGGCGTGCCGGCCCCCACCCCTCGCTTTACGCCCGACTGCGCATGCGCCACTACCCCCACTACTGAGGCGCGACCTTGGGGCTTTCCGGCCGTTACGGACAGTGCTCTCCCTCCCGCGGCGCGGCCAGAACGGACGGATTCCGAGCGGACACTGCCCCTGCCTGGCAACGAACTGCGACGCAGCTCGGCAGCGGCGAAAGTGCGCGAAACGGTCTGTACCCTGCTCGGGACAATGCCGCGAACCTCCGGCTCCGCGCTGCATCGTGCAGGAAGCTTAGCAGCGGTCTTGCCGGTGCAACACAGCATTGAACTTATTATTTAACGTAAAGTTGGCGCACCAAGTTATTCCCCGAAGGTATTAATTGTGCAAGCTGCAAATTTCTTACCCCAAAAACAATTTTCCACAAAACACTCAAGTCAGTTGATTCAAATATTTAAATGGGTGATTACGCATACACAAGTGGAAGTATAGTGTAGAGAAAACTGAGCAAATTAACACTGCATTCCGCAAAACCAGAAACATTCAAGAAGGCTTTAGCGTGGGAGACAAAAACATGAGTAGTGAGGTCCGAAAATCTGTATAGGTTGTAACACTAACTAGTGCAGGAAGGTCGCGTAAACCAAAACATAGAAATAACACTGGTTAGACACACTGACAGAAGCTCCCGACCTAAGAAATATATATATATATATCTCAACACGTACATAACATAATACACACAGGGCGCAAAAGCAGGATGTCGTTCTTCGGACATTTGGCTAGAATAGGCGATGGCTGACGAACCAAATCTTTACTGAAATTTTGCAACTCTAAAGACTAACAGCATTGTTTATAGAGACACTAAATGACAAAGTAGAAAGTTTAAACATAACAGGAACAGGAGACAAACTCAACAGCTAACAGCTGCAAAGCAGTGATGAGACCATATGAACGAATGTGGGAGACGTGGAAGAACTTACGCAGTAAGAATTGGAGATTTTATGAGTTCTGCTAAAGGGCTAATCGAATATACATTAAGTACTACTGCGACATTCGCCCACGGAGGATATTTAGTACCGATTGTCGTCTAGGCCCAATCTATCCTTACTAGTTAAGTGACTTTCCGTTTGGCTTCCGTAAATGTCACCAAATAACTTCAGACACAAACTGAAACAACCTAGTATACTTTATTTCGCTGGTGACGTATTCAACGTAATTTAGGCGAGCTCCGACGTTAATGGTTTGGTAACGAACTGGAGATTTCAATGGGAATTACAGGTGTACTACAGCGATAGACTCTTAATTTTTAGTTCAAAGCATTGTGGCAACATAGCTTCTTATCCAGTCTCCATAATCTGAACTATAAACGTCCCCGCCACTTCAGCTCTCCACGCCTTTCAAATGTCTAGAGAAATCCACGAACACTAACCAACAGGTTTCGTCCCGTCAGTACATTATTTCCTTGCCGTTTACCAAAACCGCTTCAACAGAGTGTCGTTGACGTTCTAAGGGAGTACAAATAGCACGTAACGTTCTCTCAGAATTTGGAGATTGTTTATTCAGCAGCGCTCACGTTTAACATTTGCCAAATTCGAAAACATAGGAGCCAACGAAGTCCCTGGTAATGTCCGCTAAGGCCATTTTCCGCTACGCACGACGTCAATCTGTTGCGCTGGAAGTTCGGTGGCCCCGGCCAGAGCAGCTGCACTTGACGGACACCCTGTACCGAGCCCAAGAGGGGGAAGGCTACCTGCTCTGAGAAACGACTGTGCCAACGTTGCTTCTTATCCCGTCCCCTCTGCTTCGACAACCAACTTGCGCGCACCTCCAGCACAAATATCTCAGCAAAACTACGTATACTTCACGTTCGGGCAATCTGTCCCATAACCAAAGGGCCGAAAACTAACATCGCAGTTTTACCATGAGAACGACACGTCACCTTCCTGTGTGACGAATCAACGAAATTTTAAGACGGTAGTCCGTAAAATTTCGAAACAAGCTCAGTGACGCAACTCGCGCCTACTGCTAGAATATTTTCAACAAGGGATGGCACAGTTCTTGGTATACGCTCGCTGGCGATATCTTAACCTTAGAAACCAGCCGCAAGTCGAAACGGAACAGGGTTAGTTATTTGACCAGTTCAGCACTTTCCCTCTTTGCTGTCAACTACGGTTCATAACAAAATCCATATACTTCTATGAACATGCTAACACGCTAGGATAACAACGCCAATATTCCACTATAGTCTGTCGTTGGCGTAACTCTAAAATGGCTCGCAGCACAGTACGTAGCATTTCATTAACGAGAAGCCAACGACATTTGTTGCAAGATCACTATGCAGGGCTAAAATCTTAATCCAGCTTATATAAGAACGACACACACACACACACACACACACACACACACACACACACACACACACACACACACACACACACTGCACACTTCACCTATGACCAAATTGTTGACATATACACCACCGCGTTTTCCTAGGGAACTTTAGTATTATAATCCAAAGGAATGGAGACAAATGACTGACAGCAGCACTTAACCAATGTGTCTACCACACGCGACTACCACGTAAAAATCACTTGTTCTGAACCCCTGCTGTACCCAACGCATGTGCTCGCTTCGACTGATAAGCAACGGACAAAACCGCGCTAAAGTAGCGGCGACAACTTTCCTCGCACTGTCTAGGGAAAACTGCAACTCCCGGCAACGAGCAGTGGGACCGTGTGGTGTGACATGACGGAGGTAACCCGAGTCCGTTACGGCTTTCTGCACTACAAACATCCCTGGGGAGGTCTCAACACGCCCCAGATACCTTCATTTATACACAAAGTCACATCAAACATACCTCATTTCAAATATAATTAAAAACACTCAGATGTCTAGTACAAATGTGTCTGGTGGAAACCTATTGCAAAGTGAGGGTCCGTTTTGGAATATCAGGAAACATTTTGAAGTCCGAACTGGTCTTCATCAACGACTTCGTACAGATTTGCAGTAATGTACATCTACATGGATACTCTTCAAATCACATTTAAGTGCCTGGCAGAGGGTTCATCAAACCACCTTCACAATTCTCAATCATTCCAATCTCGTATAGCGCGCGGAAAGAATGAACACCTAAGCCTTTCCGTACGAGCTCCGATTTCCCTTATTTTATCTTCGTGATCGTTCTTCCCTATTTAAGTCGGTGCCAACAAAATATTTTAGCATTTGGAGGAGAAAGTTGGTGATTGGAATTCTGTGAGAAGATTCCGTCGCAACGAAAAATGTGTGCCTTTTAATGGTCAACTGCCACTTTTCGCACCGTTTCGATATTTCTTTTAGATAGTTTTGCAGTTGGTTTTGATCTTCTGATGACTATTAGTCAAACGACAGCGTCATCTGCAAACAACCGAAGACGACTGCTCAGATTGTCTCCAAAATCGTTTATACAGATAAGGAACAGCAAAAGGCCTATACCACTACATTGGGGAACGCCAGAAATCACTTCTGTTTTACTCTGTAACTTTCCGTCAATCACAACGAACTGTGACCTCTGACAGGAAATCACAGCCAGCCACATAACAGACGATATTCCATAAGCACGCAATTTCACTACGAACCGCTTGTGTGAAAAGCCTTTCGGAAATCCAGAAATACGGAATCAAATTCCTTGTCAATAGCACTCAGCACTTCATGTGAATAAAGAGCTAGCTGTGTTTCACAAGAACGATATTTTCTAAACCTATGTTGACTGTGTAGGGCTTTGACGAGACAGAAGTGTCCAGATTGCAAAGCGTTCACAAAAAATAGCGTTTTGGTGCGGGTCGGGTGAGGTACGATCCATTTATGTTGACGCAGATTCCGGGCATTGGCTGACTCATCGGCAAGATGACAGAATGGTAATCTGACGATCACAGGATCGGCTCCCCGAGCAGTACCGTTTTATTTTGAGTTTTCACGTAACTTCTAGACATAAACAGAGGTAAATCCCAATATACAGGTCGTTTCAAAAGTGAAGATAATTCACGCATGGAAAGTACAGGCCAAAAGTAGCTAAAAGCTCCAACAAACTTGAGTCCACAAGTCAACCGCTTTCGAGACAACATCTGTTACGGAACACATGGCATCTCGAAACGTTAAAGTGTTGTTGTTGTTGTGGTCTTCAGTCCTGAGACTGGTTTGATGCAGCTCTCCATGCTACTCTATCCTGTGCAAGCTGCTTCATCTCCCAGTACCTACTGCAACCTACATCCTTCTGAATCTGCTTAGTGTATTCATCTCTTGGTCTCCCTCTACGATTTTTACCCTCCACGCTGCCCTCCAATACTAAATTTGTGGTCCCTTGATGCCTCAGAACATGTCCTACCAACCGATCCCTTCTTCTAGTCAAGTTGTGCCACAAACGTCTCTTCTCCCCAATCCTATTCAATACCTCCTCATTAGTTACGTGATCTACCCACCTTATCTTCAGCATTCTTCTGTAGCACCACATTTCGAAAGCTTCTATTCTCTTCTTGTCCAATCTGGTTATCGTCCATGTTTCACTTCCATACATGGCTACACTCCATACAAATGCTTTCAGAAATGACTTCCTGGCACTTAAATCTATACTCGATGTTAAAAAATTTCTCTTCTTCAGAAACGATTTCCTTGCCATTGCCAGTCTACATTTTATATCCTCTACTTCAACCATCATCAGTTATTTTACTCCCTAAATAGCAAAACTCCTTTACTACTTTAAGTGTCATTTCCTAATCTAATCCCCTCAGCGTCACCCGATTTAATTTGACTACATTCCATTGTTAAAATGGGTGTTCGAAATTTTGTCTATGCGTCTGAATGATGCAACATTTAAGTCTTCTCTTAAACTAGTTGCAAATCCTCTCAGATCGTCCTGGAGAATTCTGTAAATGTTTGAGGCTGTTTCAATCCGCAAGCGTAATTCCCACAGGAGTTTACCTCGGTAGCGTAACTTTTTTTTTCCTCCTCTACACGACCCCACACACGTAACTCCATGGAATTTCAAGCCGGATACCTTTAAGACCATGGCATAGGCCCTCTCGGCTTTACCCAATGTTGACCGTACGTCCGAGTTGGAAGCTGGCCCACTCGTAAATGAAAATGTGCTGGAGCACCGTCATGCATGAAACGTGTTCCAGCGTTGGTTCAATGAGGCGGCATCATGTATATGTTGAAGTACAGCCACTGCTGTCCGGTTAGTATCTGAGTTAGGAAGTTTGGTCCAATTATGTGGCCTCCGAGCAGTCTTGCCCGAACGTTCACTAATAACGCTGCTCGTCTGATACGTGTGTTGCATTCGGATTCATATCGGCCCAAATGTGACCGTTATGGCAGTTAAAAATACCGTCACGGGTAAATCCAGCCTCACCCGTGAACAGAACACTGCTTACAAACAGGGGATTGAGGGTGCACTGCTGTCTCACTCAGCTGGCAGACATCACTGTGCAAAAATGAAAATCGAATGAAAATAGCCAATTCCTATCAATTCTAATATCCTCATCACGAAAATCAGAAATACAATTCAAAATTAGGTCTAGGTTAGATTTTACACTGATTACGGTGAGAATCATGTACGGATTTTATTGTTAAGTTTAAAATCAAATATTATAATGGTTTGTCAAAGTTAAGCTTAAAAGCAGTGGTTTTACATATTGATAATGAGCTTCCTTCGATACCAGTACGCGTACGAAAAAAGTCATACCAAAACAAAATTTTACTAGGAGCCATCAAGTGCAGTGACTGCATGGCGCCTTTGTGGTGACTAAAGTGGTTGCACTGCTATCAGGAATGCAGTTAGGGTATACTAAATACAGCTGCTTTCTCCGTGGATGGGATGTCCGAGCTCGTGCATCTAATTACAGTAAACATGAGTGGTCCACCAGAAAATCTCTTCAACCAGGCATAAAGGACTAAGAGTGAACCTCTAGTAGACCATAAAGAGATTCTGCTCCCGCCCTTGCGTATCAAGTTGGGTCTCATGAAAAACTTTAAGGGAATGAAAAAAGATGGTGATGCATTTAAGTACTTCAGGCGAAAATTCCCCTACCTAAGTGATGCCGAAGTAAAGGAGGGCATCTTTGTAGGCCCACAGACTCGAGAGCTTTTTGGGGACCATATTTTTAATGGAATCAGACAAGCATACATGGGAAAAGACCGTTTGTTTACAGTTCTTAGGGAAGAAACCAGCAATAAATTACATTCCTCCAAAGATTGTGGTGCAGTAAGTGATTAACATGGGGAGCAATTTCATCAAGATATTGGTCACATTTGAGAAGAGGTATGCCGGAAAGTGCAGCTACTATTTTTGCAGGTTACTGCAGGACTGTCATAAGATGTTCCAGACTGTGTGTATAGATGTCAAGCCAAGCGGAAACGGGCATCATCTGAATTTATCTCCGAACAAAATATGTAATTGTATGTACTATACATATGGACATTTAACATTTTTAATCCTTTGTACACATTTGTGACCAGTTAATTTATATATTTTCGTTTCGGCTTTACATAGCTCTGGTACAAAGTAGATTTTTAAAGTGTTTTCATTCATGTAATATCTTCATTTTTTTTTCTTAATATTTTACTTTTGTACTTCCATAATGGCACTGAAATTTATCAATGCATAACACGTAACATAATTCAACTAACTATTCACTTAAAATTTGTTATGCTGAATCTTGGAACATGAATGCATATTTAGCGAGTTATTTATACAAAAATGTAGATTACTTTTTTGAAAACTAGAGCTAAATATTTATGAAGATTTTTATCATATTTGTTATGTTTTATACTGAAACATTACTCATAATCATGCAATTTACAGACTTCAAATTTGTTGTTCAGTGTATTCCCTCTAGGCAGGAAGTGTGCATTGTTGAGGGCTTGCACTCGCTGGAGGTGATATGGACGGAGTGCTTGCCGATGTAAAATCCGCCAGATACTGCTATGATTCGGGACGCGCTCTTTGGTTGCAATCCTTGAAAAGTACTCGGGCGTTCGTGTAAAATGCTTGACACCCTTTCCTCAAAATCAGGTGTTATGGGTCTGGGTCGACCTTCCCGTACTCTGAGTGCGAAAACTCCCGATATCTCTAAGGCGCTGATGTAACCGGCTGAATTACGCCTGTCGGGCTGCATGCCGAGAGGAAAATCATCTTCCACTCAATCGAGTAGCCACAAGGGCACTGGCATTCGCTTTGCCACACATGAAGTGCATGTCAGTGTACTCTTTATTGGTGTAACCCCTGTCCGTTGTACCTTCACGTTTGTAACTTATAGAGAGGCCGGTGCGACATCGCACGGACGGGGAAAGGGAAGTAGTTGCGCATGCGTAACAGTCTATCCCAAATCTTGAGATACGAATGTAAATACCGCGTTGGCCAGGGGCGTTTACAATTCGTTACAAACCCTACTTGCCGGCCGGAGTGGCGTGCGGTTATATGCGCTTCAGTCGCAAACCGCGCGACCGGTACGGTCGCAGGTTCGAATCCTGCCTCGGGCATGGGTGTGTGTGATGTCCTTAGGTTAGTTATGTTTAAGTAGTTCTAAGTGATTGATGACCTCAAAAGTCCCACAGTGCTCACAGCCAAACCCTACTTAAGGGGAGCCGGAGGTGGTCAAATCCAAAAAAATTAGGAATCATCATATCATATCATCATATCATCATCATCGACTGATTATGCCTTTCAGCGTTCAGTCTGGAGCATAGTCCCCTTTATAAAATTCCTCCATGATCCCCTATTCAGTGCTAACATTGGTTCCTCTTCTGATGTTAAGCCTATTACTTCAAAATCATTCTTAACCGAATCCAGGTACCTTCTCCTCGGTCTGCCCCGACTCCTCCTACCCTCTACTGCTGAACCCATGAGTCTCTTGGGTAGCCTCGCTTCTCCCATGCGTGTAACATGACCCCACCATCTAAGCCTGTTCGCCCTGACTGCTACATCTGTAGAGTTCATTCCCAGTTTTTCTTTGATTTCTCCATTGTGGACACCCTCCTGCCATTGTTCCCATCTACTAGTATCTGCAATCATCCTAGCTACTTTCATATCTGTAACCTCAACCTTATTGATAAGGTAACCTGAATCCACCCAGCTTTTGCTCCCATACATACGGTGCACAGATAACTTAGTCTCGGTACTGACTTCCTTCTTGCAGAAGAGAGTAGATCGTAGCTGAGCGCTCACTGCATTAGCTTTGCTACACCTCGCTTCCAGTTCTTTCACTACGTTGCCATCCTGTCAGAATATGCATACCAAGTACTTGAAACCGTCCACCCGTTCTAACTTTGTTCCTCCTATTTGGCACTCAATCCGTTTATATCTCTTTCCCTCTGACATTACTTTCGTTTTGGAGATGCTAATCTTCATACCATAGTCCTTACATTTCTGATCTAGCTCTGAAATATTACTTTGCAAACTTTCAATCGAATCTGCCATCACAACTAAGTCGTCCGCATATGCAAGAATGCTTATTTTGTGTTCACGTATCTTAATCTCACCCAGCCAGTCTATTGTTTTCAACATATGATCCGTAAATAATATGAACAACATTGGAGACAGGTTGCAGCCTTCTCTTACCCCTGAAACTACTCTGAACTATGAACTCAATTTACCGTCAACTCTAACTGCTGCCTGACTATCCATGTAAAGACCTTTAATTGCTTGCAAAAATTTGCCTCCTATTCCATAATCTCGTAGAACAATAACTTCCTCCTAGCAACCCGGTCATATGCCTTTTCTAGATCTATAAAGCATAGATACAATTCCCTGTTCCATTCATAACACTTCATTATTTGCGGTAAGCTAAAGATCTGGTCCTGACAACCTCTAAGAGGCCTAAACCCACACTGATTTTCATCCAATTGGTCCTCAACTAATACTCGCACTTTCCTTTCAACAACACCTGAGAAGATTTTACCCACAACACTGATTAAAGAGATACCTCTGTAGTCGTTACAATCTTTTCTGTTTCCATGTTTAAAGATTGGTGTGATTACTGCTTTTGTCCAGTCTGATGGAACCTGTCCCGACTCCCAGGCCATTTCAATTATCCTGTGTAGCCATTTAAGACCTGACATTCCACTGTATTTGATGAGTTCCGACTTAATTCCATCCACCCCAGCCGCTTTATTGCACTGCAATCTATTGACCATTTTCTCCACTTCCTCAAATGTGATCCTATTTCCATCCTCATTCCTATCCCATTGTACATCGAAATCTGAAACATTACTGATCGTATTTTCACCTACATTGAGCAACTCTTCAAAATATTCAAAATGATTCATGGTGTGGGTTCCTGTAGTCATGTCCTAGTTCATGAACCACGGGCAACGTATGAGTGGCCAAGTAAATGGTCCCGACAGTCGAGATACCAGTTACTTTGGAATAAGGCTGAGCATCTCTGACATATTCTGAGTTGTGGTCACCTTTGTGCTCGTGCGGCAAAGACTACCAAATCCACCGGTTAGTCCCTCATCCGTTAGGGGTAAAACTCAATGGGACTCGGGGGCAAGTAATGCTAGCAACCTGCTTCACTGGTACTTTAAATATGATGCTGGCAACAATCAGAGCAAAATGTCTCGGACCTTTGGAGGTGACGGAGTCCCACCTCTGACAAGCCAGAGACTGGATTTTTTTGCTACCGAAAATTAATTGGAACGTTCCTCTTTAATGTAAACTTTGAATTATTGTTCTACTCGCCCTAGAAGGAGTTATTAACATTTTCCCCCCACGCCTGCAGAGGAAATGGGCGGCCGCTGAATGCATCGAACACCCTCTCGTGACTTCCAGGAGAACTGCTTGGGATTCTCTCTGCCTGTTACGCATACAGCGCCATATGTTACGCATACAGTGAGTGTGCAAGGGTTGGCTACATTGTTTTCTGTGACCAATGAAGCGCTAAGAGCGCAGAACATCGTCTCTTTGCTGTTTACCGTTTCGAGTTAGTTCAGTGTTGCGCCTGTTGTTGGTAGTATTATACTTCTTGTGTAAAGCGTTGTTCTGGTTACGATGCCACGTTTTAGTAACCGTGTATATAAGAGGAGGAAGAACGTAGGGAAAAGAAAATTAACACTAATACCAAGTTGCGATACTACAATTACTGAAACAGTGCGTTCTTCTGCTAAGCAACACATGGCCGGCTATACCCTGTGACATCTTCTAGCAAGAAGCTGACTGGTGGAAATGACAGTGATGATATTAACGAAGTACTGAACACTGGATTATCATCTTCTGTGCTGAAAGAAAGTTCTGTGCAGAATGTGTTCAAGTGTAGGAGTGGGACTAGAGATAACAAAGCACTTTGGTTTAGCTTGTGAGATGAAGATAATCTGTGCATGTTGCAAGTATCGAGTGACTGACTACAATTCACATGCCAGTCTCTTTGGTGAAAATGGACGATCTAGAGTGCCTGATGTGAATGTTCGACTTGTGTATGGTCTTCGATCCATTGGGAAAGGGTCTGCTGCTGGTACACTTTTGTGGTATTATGAACTTGCCATCGCCTCCAAGCAAATTTGGGTACTACTGTGAACTGGTAGGATCCTCTGTTGAAGATGTGGCTTTGAAAACCATGAAGGAAGCAGTGGAGGGATATGTAGAAATGAATGGCGGTTCTAGGGATTTGGTAGTGGCATTAGATGGTTCCTGGCAAAAGAGGTCATAAATCCTTGAATGGGGTTGTTGACTGCTACTTGTTGTGATAGTGCAAAAGTGATAGATGTTGCAATATTATCAAAACATTGTAGGTGCAAAAATAAAATGAAAGGAGAGCACAATGGAACCTGTGAGGCAAATTTTAGTGGATCAAGTGGAGAAATGGAAGTGGATGGAGTGAAACAAATTTTTGAACGTTCAGTTCCCAGATACAACGTTAGGTACAAATACTACCTTGGGGATGGTGACTCGCAAGGTTTCAAGACTATAGAGGAACTGAAACCATATGGAAATGGATTTGTAGTTGAAAAGTTGGAATGCATTGGGCATGTGCAAAAGCGTATGGGTGCACGGCTTCGAATGCTCAAACAAACTTTGGGTTCAAGTAAGCTCAGTGATGGAAAGACAATAGGAGGGAGGGGCAGGCTTACTGATGAGGTGATTGAACGTCTACAGAGATACTATGGGTATGCTATAAGGCAAAACACTAGTAATGTTAGTGACATGCGAAAAGCAGTGTGCGCATTGTTCCTTCATACTGCCTCTTGCAATGAATACCCTCAACACAGCCTGCGCCCAAAAGATTCCTGGTGCAAATATAATGCAAAAAAGGACTATGATCACAAACATGGTTTGCCAGCAGCTGTGATAAATGCAATAAAACCAATTTTTCACGACTTAGCACAGCCAGAATTGCTACACAAATGACTACACGGAAAGACACAGAATCCTAATGAGAGCGTAAACAATTTGATTTGTAAAGTGACTCCTAAAACTGTGTTTGTAAGCATAAAAACACTGCACTTTGGCATTTATGATGCAATAGCAACCTACAACCAAGGGAACAGTGTGAAGTGTGAAGTTCTGAAGGCATTAGGATTTACAGCTGGGGTGAACACTGTGCGAGCACTAAGAAATATTGACAGAGAAAGGATAAGAGGAGCAGAAAGAGAAAGGCATATGAAGTACGATGGAACAACAGGCCAGAAAAGAAGACACAAGAGGAAGCTTTTGGAGGATGATGAAGAAGAAGAATACCCTGATAATCCATGCTATAGTGCAGGAATGTATTGAGAAACTTAGAGCCATTTCGCGTAAATTGGAATTTTTCGAATATAAGGAACATTTTCTCAAAATCCACTCAAGCTAGAGATGAAATTTTTATACAGCACTCTTAGTGGTCAAACGTACATTGTAACACAGTCATTTGGCAATATGTTCAGTAGTTTCATTTCAGTGTGATTATAAAGCAATTATTTGTAAAAAAATTTGGGTCATTAATAAAAAAATAATTGGAAGGAAACTAGAAAAGATACTCCAAAATCCCTCTGTCATGACTTCAATACTAAACCACTCTATATGTAAAAAAAATTCAAATTTTTCTATTTGGTAGTTTATTCATAAATGTTTCTCAAACTTAGTGATTTTAACATGGGCAGCATAGGCACCTCCGGCTCCCCTTAATACGATGGTTTTTAGCTAGTTCGGCCTGTACTTTTCTTGTGTGAATTATTGACAATCACTTCTGTAACAACCTGTATCGTTTTTCAATGCACGAAAAGGCAAACAGACTTTGGATAGCAAATTTACAGGGGGAGATTGTAAGGTATATAACAGAACTGCGCAGATGAAATTAGATACTATCATTATTTGACGGCTGTTGTGTAAGATCACGTGAACACCTTAACTTTTGACACCTTTCGGAATTTTTGGTTTTTTTCTTTGTTGTTAAATGTAACAAGAGGCAGCACTCAAATACACGGCGCTAAACCCACCGCGCTATACTTCATTGTGGCTCACCTGTACTTTGCGTCAAGAGTCACGAGCATACTTTAGATTGCTCAGGTTTTAAGAAGCTTTTGCGCACGCACAACTAGCGGGAAGTAATTGCCGTACAGGCCAAATCAAATAGGTACGAACACCCTTTAATGGCCCAACCAACGGATGGGGGGAGGGGGGAGGAGGGGGGGAGGAGGGAGGAGACGGAGGACGGCTCGCTGCAACGTATCAGGTGTGACGGCCGTGGAAAGTCTCTCCGCCCTCTGCAAATCGTGGATCTCCGACGAACCGCCTTCTGATGACCTCACCCCTCCGTGCCCAGCGACTAACTGTACTTCTATCGACACACATTTTGCGCAAGCGTTTGTAAATACTCGCCACAGTTAGTTTCTCTGCAGTGAGAAATTAAATGACGGTAAGTTGCTCGTAACGTACATCACCTACAGACGCCATTTTGGAACTGGGCTGCAGCCACGCTACATGTCGTAGGTGACGGAAACGTTGCGCGCTCACTCAGGAGAGTTCAAATAATACATACGCAACGTTTGGTATACGTAGCATTGTTATCAGATGAGAAAAATCCGGAGCATTACTTTCTGGGCAACACTCGTATGATTAGGACAAGATTTTACGAATGGAAACGCTTCGAACAGGATCGAGAAGACACAAGTCGACGACCGCCCTAGCACACTAACTACTGACGATAACGACGAAGTGGTGATGAAAATTCTGGAAAACTGCCGAGTCACCATCAGAGTATTTCGGTGATAGCATATCCTTCGGCTCACGCCAAGAAAATTTTTTGGATGTTTTAGGCATGAAGCCTGTAAGTGCAGAGTTTATTCCTAAATTGATGAATATCTGCCAAAAACTACGTCGCGAAGACATTTCTCACGCACTGATGAAGGAAGCAGATAACGATCCAGAACAGAGAGGCTATAACGGGTGACGAAACATGGGTATACTGCCTGAAGAGTCGGGACTGAAAAAAAAAAATCGACCATATTTGACGTTTCTTCTTATTTTCTTACATTATAATTGGATACTGCATCACGAGTTCCTCCTTTATGGTCGTACGATCAACAAGGAATACTACCTTGAAGTCATGCGCCATTTGCATGAAGCAGTATGAGGGAATGTCACGACAATGCTCCCACTCAATATCTGTTGGTGCTTTTTTGGCAAAAAAAAATTCGTTTCGACGGAAATGGCTCCTGCAACTTTGATCACACCTCATACGGACGAGACTGACAAAAAATATGGAAACATTGCGACGAATGCTTGTGGAACATAAATGCAGAGGCTAGCGCTGTTTTACACCGAAGAAACTGGTACACCTGACTAATATCGTGTAGGGCTCAGCGAGAACGAAGAAGTGCCGCAAAACGACGTGTCATGGACTCCCTTAGTGTCTTAAGTAGTGCTGGAGGGAACTGACCATGGTCCTGCAGGGCTGTCCAAAAATACTACGATGCCACAATGAATTAAGTTGTAATGGTGTGGTCTTACTGCAAATGTATTTTTTATCTTTAATAATATTAAAAATTAAACAGTGTTATGTTTCATCTTCATGAATTCTGCAAGTCCCATGTAGATGGCATCACAAACAGTTGGAACGGATTTGGCAATTGTGGACTTAGGAACACGATACAGGTATTGTAGTGAATAATATGAATCGCCACTTGACAGGAAACTCAATGTAATTTGTAATTTTAGCTCTGGCGACAATGCTTCACGCATTACAGTATCTTTTTTTTTCCTTATTGCATTGCTGACTGTATTTAAAAGATACGTGAACTGGTCTGGTTTCATTCGGAGCCGGCCGGGGTGGCCGAGTGGTCCTAGGCGCTACAGTCTGGAGCCGCGCGACAGCTACGCTCGCAGGTTCGAATCCTGCCTCGGGCATGGATGTGTGTGATGTCCTTAGGTTACTACTAGTTCTAAGTTATAGGGGACTGATGACCTCAGAAGTTAAGTCCCATAGTGCTCAGAGCCATTTAGCCATTCGGAGGTGATTAAAATAGCTTCTTGGGTCTTCCGCTACAATTTCTTTTAGCAATGTCTCAAAGCAATCGAGCTGATGTCTTCTTGATCAACTCGCGAACCCAAACACGTTTCTTAATTTTTTTTATCTTTTACCTTATGCAGCGATTTCACACAAAGAAGCATTAACTCCGCCACAACTTGTGCAGCTGCCAATACTTTCATTTTAGACAAGAATATACGGCACTAACAAACGACGAAACTGAAGTGTACACAGATGGCAGCGTGTCTACAGACACATACGAAACCACTTGCATGCAACTCGTTTCACGCAGCAAGTGTTGCTAGTCAGTGTCGTCGTGTAAACTAGGCTTAAGTAAACACTTGGCACGGAAATCTACCTCCGCTTCCCGCGTACGATTGGGAAAGCCTGCGTGCACGCTGGCGTAAGTGGACACAGTAATTACCAGAGCTCTGTAGTTTGTGCGAGCGGAAGAGCAGACAAAGCGGATGATATCTGCTTCCTGCCGCGTCTGCAGCTCTGGTGAGTCACCATTACTCACAAGGGGAGGCCGCCAATTGTGAAATTCAGATTCGATTCATACTGCGCATAATAAAAGCTCATAGCCAGAGGCGTAATGTGGCAAAGCACCAAGATGCACTTCTGAGCCGTTGTCGAGAAAATCGACAGTTAAAAGAAACCGTTATGGTGAAATACTCTACGATTTATAATTTCCGACAGCGTCGTGGCGCAGGGGTAAGCGCTCGGGTTCGTAATGCGAAGGTCGCCGGATCGAATCTCGCGCCATGCAACTTTTTTTTAGTATTTGTTTTTGTAATTCAAATATATATATATATATATATATATATATATATATATATATATATATATATATATATATATGCGGCCCACCACTAAAATATCTTAATTTGAATATGGTCGGAGAGCAAACTCACCAATTTACATCTAAACATTCGAGCTACGATATTTTGTTTTACATCTGCTTTATATATATATATATATATATATCTGAATTACAAAAAACAAATACTAAAAAAAGTTGCATGGCGCGAGATTCGATCCGGCGACCTTCGGATTACGAACCCGAGCGCTTACCGCTGCGCCACGACGCTGTACGAAATAGTAAATCGTAGAGAGTATTTCACCGCAACGGTTTCTTTTAACTGTCGATTTTCTCGACAACGGCTGAGAAGTGCATCTTGGTGCACTGCCACATTACACCTCTGGCCATGAGCTTTTATTATGCGCAGTATGAACCGAATCTGAATTTCACAATTGGCGGCCTCCCCTTGTCAGTTAAGCAACGCGACACCGTGTCTCAGTCGCAGTACCCTGCAACAGGGATTTCTCACTTTACGAGCAGACTGTTCTTAGTGCGCCGGCTTTTATATCAATCCCAATGCGAGACGCTGTCAAGGTACACACAGGGTGTTTCAAAATTAACGTAACGGTTTTAAGGCTTCGTAGCATTTATTACGTTCACCTTACAACTGTAAAAAATACAATAAATGAAAGACGAACTCAGTTTTGTCTGTGTATGCGCAAAGGGAAGAGTATGGAATGAGAGAGTGACAAACTTGTTGAACGAGTGCGAGCCTTCACGCTTAGCCCTATTAAGGTTTATCTCCGCTGAAGTTTATGGACCTTTCTTTTTCGGTTAATCGACTGTAGCTGATGTTCCTTATCTTTATGTGCTACAGCTATGGCCTGTGCCGCAGTGGTAAGAAGCTGAACAACACATCTTTATTTGGGAGCAGGATGGTGCGCTGCCTCAGTACGCGACTGGGCGAATTGGGTGCAAGGGGTTGTTTGACAGCATTTTATGCAATACCGCGTTCAAACACGATCTGACGCGATTTGACGCTATTTGTAGTCTCCGATACCAGGTGATCAATTCGGCTTTAGAAACAGTGTTATTGCAACAGTTACTCCCGACACACTGATCAAGGTTTCGGACAACTCTCCTATCGACTGTAGGTGAGATTGGTGTTCACACTGGATAATTGGAAGAAAAACTGTCATTTGGTATATATATATATATATATATATATATATATATATATATATATAGTGAATGTAATGTGTTACCAAGCCATAAAAACCGTATATTCATTTTGAAACACCCTGTACAATACCACAGAAGAAACGATGTTAGGCAATCAGTATTTTTTTGTTCCGTGGGATGTATCAGGAGCCGTGGTACACCGTGAATCTCCCGCACCAGACGACCGTAGCATGTAGGACTTTATATTTTTAAAAACATCGGGAAGCTGATAACTGTATTCAAAAAATATTGGCTCTGGACGTACCCAAAAGTGTCTACGTACCTACACATGGGCAGCACAAAAGTCTACGTACCTACACATGGGCAGCACAAAAGTCTACGTACCTACACATGGGCAGCACAAAAGTCTACGTACCTACACATGGGCAGCACAAAAGTCTACGTACCTACACATGGGCAGCACAAAAGTCTACGTACCTACACATCGGCAGCACAAAAGTCTACGTACCTACACATCGGCAGCACAAAAGTCTACGTACCTACACATCGGCAGCACAAAAGTCTACGTACCTACACATCGGCAGCACAAAAGTCTACGTACCTACACATCGGCAGCACAAAAGTCTACGTACCTACACATCGGCAGCACAAAAGTCTACGTACCTACACATCGGCAGCACAAAAGTCTACGTACCTACACATCGGCAGCACAAAAGTCTACGTACCTACACATCGGCAGCACAAAAGTCTACGTACCTACACATCGGCAGCACAAAAGTCTACGTACCTACACATCGGCAGCACAAAAGTCTACGTACCTACACATCGGCAGCACAAAAGTCTACGTACCTACACATCGGCAGCACAAAAGTCTACGTACCTACACATCGGCAGCACAAAAGTCTACGTACCTACACATCGGCAGCACAAAAGTCTACGTACCTACACATCGGCAGCACATCGGCAGCACAAAAGTCTACGTACCTACACATCGGCAGCACAAAAGTCTACGTACCTACACATCGGCAGCACAAAAGTCTACGTACCTACACATCGGCAGCACAAAAGTCTACGTACCTACACATCGGCAGCACAAAAGTCTACGTACCTACACATCGGCAGCACAAAAGTCTACGTACCTACACATCGGCAGCACAAAAGTCTACGTACCTACACATCGGCAGCACAAAAGTCTACGTACCTACACATCGGCAGCACAAAAGTCTACGTACCTACACATCGGCAGCACAAAAGTCTACGTACCTACACATCGGCAGCACAAAAGTCTACGTACCTACACATCGGCAGCACAAAAGTCTACGTACCTACACATCGGCAGCACAAAAGTCTACGTACCTACACATCGGCAGCACAAAAGTCTACGTACCTACACATCGGCAGCACAAAAGTCTACGTACCTACACATCGGCAGCACAAAAGTCTACGTACCTACACATCGGCAGCACAAAAGTCTACGTACCTACACATCGGCAGCACAAAAGTCTACGTACCTACACATCGGCAGCACAAAAGTCTACGTACCTACACATCGGCAGCACAAAAGTCTACGTACCTACACATCGGCAGCACAAAAGTCTACGTACCTACACATCGGCAGCACAAAAGTCTACATACCTACACATCGGCAGCACAAAAGTCTACGTACCTACACATCGGCAGCACAAAAGTCTACGTACCTACACATGGGCAGCACAAAAGTCTACGTACCTACACATGGGCAGCACAAAAGTCTACGTACCTACACATGGGCAGCACAAAAGTCTACGTACCTACACATCGGCAGCACAAAAGTCTACGTACCTACACATCGGCAGCACAAAAGTCTACGTACCTACACATCGGCAGCACAAAAGTCTACGTACCTACACATCGGCAGCACAAAAGTCTACGTACCTACACATCGGCAGCACAAAAGTCTACGTACCTACACATCGGCAGCACAAAAGTCTACGTACCTACACATCGGCAGCACAAAAGTCTACGTACCTACACATCGGCAGCACAAAAGTCTACGTACCTACACATCGGCAGCACAAAAGTCTACGTACCTACACATCGGCAGCACAAAAGTCTACGTACCTACACATCGGCAGCACAAAAGTCTACGTACCTACACATCGGCAGCACAAAAGTCTACGTACCTACACATCGGCAGCACAAAAGTCTACGTACCTACACATCGGCAGCACAAAAGTCTACGTACCTACACATCGGCAGCACAAAAGTCTACGTACCTACACATCGGCAGCACAAAAGTCTACGTACCTACACATCGGCAGCACAAAAGTCTACGTACCTACACATCGGCAGCACAAAAGTCTACGTACCTACACATCGGCAGCACAAAAGTCTACGTACCTACACATCGGCAGCACAAAAGTCTACGTACCTACACATCGGCAGCACAAAAGTCTACGTACCTACACATCGGCAGCACAAAAGTCTACGTACCTACACATCGGCAGCACAAAAGTCTACGTACCTACACATCGGCAGCACAAAAGTCTACGTACCTACACATCGGCAGCACAAAAGTCTACGTACCTACACATCGGCAGCACAAAAGTCTACGTACCTACACATCGGCAGCACAAAAGTCTACGTACCTACACATCGGCAGCACAAAAGTCTACGTACCTACACATCGGCAGCACAAAAGTCTACGTACCTACACATCGGCAGCACAAAAGTCTACGTACCTACACATCGGCAGCACAAAAGTCTACGTACCTACACATCGGCAGCACAAAAGTCTACGTACCTACACATCGGCAGCACAAAAGTCTACGTACCTACACATCGGCAGCACAAAAGTCTACGTACCTACACATCGGCAGCACAAAAGTCTACGTACCTACACATCGGCAGCACAAAAGTCTACGTACCTACACATCGGCAGCACAAAAGTCTACGTACCTACACATCGGCAGCACAAAAGTCTACGTACCTACACATCGGCAGTACAAAAGTTGACGTATCTGCCTATAAAAATAGCGGCTGCACAAGGTACAGAAATCGCCCGTTTTTGAGTTGCATATTCAGGTATTCCTTTATTATTAGATATTCTCTACATTAACAAGTTAGCTGCCTGCTTGTTCCACTTTTAGAGTGAGAATTTAAAGGAAAATGCTGTACGTTCGCGCTTGGCAATAACCACTTTGCCAACAATAGTAACCGCAGGATAGCGTCCAGTAATGTAAGGTGTCATATCGAATTTGTCAGGAGTACTTCCTGTCGACTTCACGGCTTTTTGATTTCTGCCAACGCCAGAGCTAGCAGTTGCGTCAAAATTGCGTGGTGAAGTTAAACGATGCACCCATTACGTCAGCTTTTCAGCCCTCTCACGTCTCTACCCGCCGTGAAGATCAATCTAACCATTTAGATTTTTGTTCATTTTCAGCACTGTTCTTGAAGAGTGCCAGTGCGAAGACACTAGCTGCGTTTTTTTTAACGATCTAGTGTGCTATTTCTTCACATCAAAAATCTTTTTTTCATTCACCCACCTCGCCACCACTGCAGTCTCAGTTCTTTTCTGCCACATACACACACAGTCAAAGAGACTGGACGCGGTTGAAGTTCAGAAAGCAGTAACACTCCACACAGTTAAAGTTGTGTTCTACTACAAATTCAAAACAATAACCTCAAATATTTTCTGAAAACTGAACTATAAAAAATACTGGCACTCTACATTGCCGTTTTGGTATTGATATGTTGGCGTATCAGATGAGAATATGGGCGACATATCGATATTTTTGGGAGATTCGTTAAATCGACAGCACTACACAGCTAAACCCTGCGCCACAGTACCGTAGAATGGCGCTAGACTAGGTAACGCAAAATCGCGCAGTCCACTGTAAAGTGGACTATCGTACGGTAATTCTTTTACTGCATCTGAAGGGGAACAGCGCTGCAACGATACATGTCTAGTATGATGGGAGTATGACGACAGTAACATGCCAACTGGTTGGCCGGCGAAAACACTTCTACGGTGGCCAAACAAGTCTTTGACTAACAGGTAAAACGTTGTCGTGTCAAAACGAGGAGACGTGGGGACCAGACTAGGGATGGGAAGAACTAGCCAGGAAAAACCGATACCGGTATTTTAGTTCTGAATAACCGGTATTTTTCGGCATTTTCTTGGCCTCTGTTGCAAAAGGTCTATTGACAGTCACCATGGGTTTAGGAAACATCGTTCCTGTGAAACAACTAGCTCTTTATTCACATGAAGTGCCGAGTGCTATTGACAAGGGATTACAGATCGATTCCGTATTTCTGGATTTCCGGAATGCTTTTGACCCTGTACCATACAAGCGGCTTGAAGTGAAACTGCGTGCTTATGGCATATCGTCTCAGTTATGTGACTGGATTTGTGATTTCCTGTCAGAGGGGTCACAGTTCGTTGTAATTTACGGAAAGTCATCGAGTAAAACAGAAGCGATTTCTGGCGTTCCCCAAGGAAGTGTTATAGGCCCTTTGCTGTTCCTTATCTATATAAACGATTTGGGAGACAATCTGAACAGCCGTCTTCGGTTGTTTGCAGATGACGCACTCGTTTATCGACTAATAAAGTCATCAGAAGATCAAAACAAACTGCAAAAAATTTAGGAAAGATATCTGAATGGTGCGAAAAGTGGCAGTTTACCCTAAATAACGAAAAGTGGAAGGTCATATAGATGAGTACTAAAAGGAACTCAAACTTCGGTTGTACGATAAATCAGTCTGATCTAAAAGCCGTAAATTCAACTAAATATCTAGGAATTACAACAACGAACATCAAATTGGAAGGAACAAGTAGAAAATGTTGTTGGGAAGGCTAACCAAAGTCTGCGTTTTATTGGCAGGACACTTACAAAATGTAACAGACCAACTAAGGAGACTGCTTACACTACGCTTCTCCGTCCTCTTTTAGAATACTGCTGCGCGGTGTGGGATCATTACCAGATAGGACTGACTGAGTACATCGAAAAAGTTCAAAGAAAGGCAGCACGTTTTGTATCATCGCGAAATATGGGAGAGAGTGTCAAAGAAATGATACAGGGTTTGGGCTGGAAATCATTAAAAGAAAGGAGTTTTACGTTGTGACAATCTTGTCACGAAATTCCAATCACCAACTATCTCCTCCGAATGCGAAAATATTTTGTTGACACCGACCTACATAGGGACGAACGATCACCACGATAAAGTAAGGGAAATCAGAGCTCGTATTGAATGATATAGGTGTTCATTCCTTCCGCGCGCTATACGAGTTTGGAATAATGAATTGTGAAGGTGGTTCGATGAACCCTCTGCCATGCACTTTAATGTGATTTGCAGAGTATCCATGTAGATGGAGATGTTGACGACTAACCGGATAAAAAACAATTAGCCGTCGCTTGGGCAGAATTTTTTCTATCCTTAATTAATGACGTGCAGACCTTATCGCACTACAACTGAGGTAATGGCTTTGCAGCCATCTTATTCAGGTAGAAGTTGTGAGAGCAGTTGAGAAGGCAACATTTTTAATACGACACTGTAGTGTGAGGTACCAATGACATTTGTTTGGTACGGGTATCGCGAGAAAGGCATCCTACATGGTGTTCCTTTTCCGCGATTGGCTGCTGCTTCCGGAGTTGCGCGCCAAAACGATAATTCTCTGTTAACTACAGGAAAAACTAAACAGCGTATTTACTCGCATCTCTAAGAATTTTTCAATAGCGGGCTACCATTCCATTATTTCACAAGTACAAGATCACATTTATTTATCATCCATTTCATATCACATAACTTTAATGACACTATAACAATACTCATTTTGCACACTTATCAATCATGGCTCTTACGCTGCGAATTTTTTGGGTCATTTAGAATCCTCGCGTCTCTCTCTTCTAGACGTACATAGAACAGCCGTAACTGAAATGGAAACTGCGTCTGGAAAATCCCGAGGATAATTAAACCTTTACGCTGCTAATATTTCTGGTAATGAAAGCAGTTGAGTGGAGGGAGGTTTTACACTTTGCATCAACGATGCCCTTACGTTCCCTTACAAACTTAGAAACTAACATCACTTCTGACGAAGACTGTACAAACGCTGTGGCAGCTTTTCTAGTTCCGCTATCACAGGTATTTAGAATTATTACTGTATCGAATGACTGACTATATGGTTCAGATATTACATAGCGTGTGTTTAGAATCCGTATTTTAAACATAAACCATGGTATTGTGTGGTAATATGTGTTGTGATTCTCGAATCACACTATCAATATTTTCAAACTTGCTCCATTAATTTAAACTAAACTCAAAGGAAGAACATAGGTACAACATGCTTAATACTGACTGTTTTGCTGGGATGACATTTTGCCTGCGGGCAAGGGTGCTTTTTGTACATCATGCAAAAACTGAGGAAGAATCGTCAGAAGTATTACGAGGGTCACTCCAGAAGAAATGCACCCTTTTTTTAAAAAATCTATCTTATTCTACGTGTTTGAAAGTTTTACAGTGTGTAGATACATCCTTTAGGAACAATATTACACATAATTTCCATCCTCTCAACTGCCTTACGCCATCGTGGAACGAGCGCCTGTATACCCGCACTGTAAAATTCTGGACCAGCCTGTTGGAGCCACTGTTTGGCAGCGTGCACATGGCAGTCATCATCTCCAAACCTTGTTCCACAAAGAGTGTCCTTCAGTTTACCAAAGAGATGATAGTCCCACGGAGCCAGGTCAGGACTGTAAGGCGGGTGTTTCGGTGTCGCCCATCCGAGTTTTGTGATCGCTTCCACGGTTTTTTGACCGACATGTGGCCGTGCATTGTCGTGCAACAGCAAAACTTCTCAGTCGAGCTTGAAGTTTCTGCAGTGTCATCACATATGCATCAGAATTTATGGTGGTTCCACTTGGCACGATGTCCACAAGCAAGAGTCTTTCGGAATCGAAAAACACCGTAGCCGTAACTTTTCCAGCAGAAGGTGTGGTTCTGAATTTTTCCTTGGGTGAATTTGCACGATGCCACTCCATTGATTGCCTCCCGTCTCTGGTGAAAAACGATGCAGACACGTTTCATCACTTGCCACAATTCTTCCAAGAAATTCATCTCCACCATTCTCGTACTGTTCGAAAAGTTCGCTGCATACCATTTTTCTTGTTTCTCTGTGAGCCACTGTCAGCATCCTGGGAACCCACCTGGCACAAACCTTTAACGCCAACACTTTCAGTATTCTGCGAAGATATCTTTCCCCTATCCCGACGTAGCGTGACAATTCGTTCACTGTTATGCGTCTGTCAGCAGTCGCTAATTCGTTAACTCTCTGCACATTGTCTGGAGTGTGTGCAGTACGAGGCCTGCCGCTGCGAGGACAATCCTCAATATCGCCGTGCCCGCTTTCGTCACGTAACCTGCTCGCCCACCGACTAACTGTACTGCGATCGACAGCAGCATCTCCGTACACCTTTTTCAACCTCTTGTGGATGTTTCACACTGTCTCGTTTTCACAGCACAGGAATTCTATGACAGCACGTTGCTTCTGACGAATGTCAAGTGTAGCAGCCATCTTGAAGACATGCTGTGACGGCGCCACTCACGGGAACAGATTGAACTAAGTTTGAAAACAAGCGGGGAGGATGTATCTACACACTGTTAAACCTTCACACATGCAGAATGAAAACTATTTTTACAAAAATAGTGTGCAAATCTTTTAGAGTTACCCTCGTATATCCCTCCTACTTCGACCGTCATAAATTACTTTGCTGCCCAAATAGCAAAACAATTGCTACTTAAACTACCTAGTTTCCTAATCTGATACCCTCAGCATCGTCTAATTTAGTTAGACAGAGTATTACCATTTCCGGTAACTGTCAGCTGGGTTACTGAAACATCACATTAGGGCCTCACAAACAGTCGCCCATACAGGCGAGAACACATTTCTTTGTTGTTCACTCCTTGCTCACGACTATAGACAGTGTAGCATCTACGGTGATTAATCGCGTAATTGCATGAGTAGCAGAAGTAATAGCGGAGGGATACAAGCCGTGAATGTTAACTGTGACAAACCGCAGTTACCGGAAAGTAGCATTCTCAGAAATCACTGATACAGGAAAGTCGCAAGTTAGCGCGAGACAAACACGTCGCGGCAGAGTTGCCAGTAGTTGCACTGCCGCCTCGCGACTTGCGGAACGCACTGTGGCCAGGTGCGCCGCGCCTCCCCTGGGGCTGACAAAGAGGCACAGGTGGTCGCTGGTACGGCGTCACCTGACTCCTGGGGGAAGCGTTGTCAATTACAGGGTAACTCCTGCCTTCCCACGGCGACCCGCCGACTCCACGCACAACCATCACGCGCTCCTCCGCATTATCGTGCTGCCAACACAGCCACAAAAAAAGTGCAAGAAACCTACCCTGAAAAGGTTTCGCTAGTTTATGCTGCGACAGAACAGTCCTCGCGTAGGCGAAAATCACAATCCAACGCGAATATTGTTCGCAGCTGAAGACTAAATACAGGTTGAAGGTAAAGGATGACCCGATTTTTAAAAATCTGAACTTATGTTATTTGAGATACAGTGAATCATCATAATATCTGGACATGATACGTTAACCATGTTGCGTAACTCCATTCGTAACAAAAATCAAAACGTAATTATTTTATTCTGTGATGTGTCTTGTAAATAAATGCATAAGCTTTATTACCATAACGTACACAAGTTCTTTTATAATACTATTTAAGTAGAAATCGGTCATATTCACATTACTTTAATATTCGGACTCTTTGGAGAACTAATCATTTCAAGACAAGATTTTTGGAAATATGGACCTCGCCGTTGGTGGGGGAGGCTTGCGTGCCTCAGCGATACAGATGAGGCCAGACAAACGTGTGTTTCCTGAAGATGGGCAGCAGTCTGAACGATTGACTGATCTGGCCTTGTAACACTAACCAAAACGGCCTTGCTATGCTGGTACTGCGAACGGCTCAAAGCAAGGGGAAACTACAGCCGCAATTTTTTCTGAGGGCATGCAGCTTCACTGTATGGTCAAATCATGATGGCGTCCTCTTGGGTAAAGTATTCCGGAGGTAAAATAGTCCTCCATTCGGATCTCCGGGCGGGGACTACTCAAGAGGACGTCGTTATCAGGAGAAAGAGAACTGGCGTTCTACGGATCGGAGCGTGGAATGTCAGATCCCTTAATCGGGCAGGTAGGTTAGAAAATTTAAAAACGGAAATGGAAAAGTTAAATATAGTGGGAATTAGTGAAGTTCGGTGGCAGGAGGAACAAGACTTTTGGTCAGGTGATTACAGGGTTATAAATACAAAATCAAATAGGGGTAATGCAGGAGTAGGTTTAATAATGAATAAAAAAATAGGAGTGCGGGTAAGCTACTATAAACAGCATAGTGAACGCATTGTGGCCGAGACAGACACGAAGCCCACGCCTGCTACAGTAGTACAAGTTCATATGCCAACTAGCTCCGCAGATGAAGAGATTGATGAAATGTATGAAGAGAGAAAAGTTATTCGGATAGTGAAGAGAGACGAAAATTTAATAGTCATGGGTGACCGGAATTCGAGGAGAAGGGAAAGAAGGAAATGTAGTAGGTGAATATGGAATGGGAGTAAGGAATGTAAGACGAAGCCGCCTGGTAGAATTTTGCACATAGCATAAATTAATCATAGCTAACACTTGGTTCAAGAATCATGAAAGAAGGTTGTATACATGGAAAAAGTCTGGAGATACTAGAAGATATCAGATTATATAATGGTAAGATTTGGGAACCAGGTTTTAGACTAAGACATTTCCAGGGGCAGATGTGCACTGACCACAATCTATTCCTTATGAATAGTAGATTAGAATTGGAGAAACTGCAAAACGGTGGGAATTTAAGGAGATGGGAGCTGGATAAACTGGCTAAACCAGAGGTACCAATTTTAAGGAGAGCATAAGGGAACAACTGACAGGAATGGGGGAAAGAAATACAGGAGAAGAACGGGTAGCTTTGAGGGATGAAGTAGTGAAGGCAGCAGAGGATAAAGTAGGTAAAAAGACGAGGGCCAGTAGAAATCCTTGGGTAGCCGAAGAAATATTGAATTTATTTGATGAAAGGAGAAAATATAAAAATGCAGTAAATATAGCAGGCAAAAAGGAATACAAACGTCTCAAAAATGAGATCGACAGTAAGTGCAAAATGGCTAAAGGACAAATGTAAGGATGTAGAGGCTTATCTCACTAGGGGTAAGATAGATATTGCCCACAGGAAAATTAAAGTGACCTTTGGAGAAAAGAGAACCACTTGTATGAATATCAAGAGCTCAGATGGAATCCCAGTTCTAAGCAAAGAAGGGAAAGCAGAAAGGTGGAAGGAGTATATAGAGGGTCTATACAAGGGTGATGTACTTGAGGACAATATTATGGAAATGGAAGAGGATGTAGATGAAGATGAAATGGGAGATATGATACTGCGTGAAGAGTTTGAAAGAGCAATGAAAGACCTAAGTCGAAACAAGGCCCCGGGAGTAGACAACATTCCATTGGAACTACTGACAGCCTTGAGAGAGCCAGTCCTGACAAAACTACCATCTGGTGAGCAAGATGTATGAGACAGGTGAAGTACCTTCAAACTTCAAGAAGAATATAATAATTCCCATCCCGGAGAAAGCAGGTGTTCACAGATGTAAACGTTACCGAACTATTAGTAAGCCACGGCTGCAAAATACTAACACGAATTCTTTACAGACTAATGGGAAAACTGGTAGAAGCCGACCTCAGGGAGGGTCAGTTTGGATTCCGCAGAAATATTGGAACACGTGAGGCAATACTGACCTTATGACTTATCATAGAAGAAAGATTAACGAGACGCAAACCTACGTTTATAGCATTTGTAGATTTGGAGAAAGCTTTTGACAATGTTGACTGTAATTCTCTCTTCCAAATTCTGAAGGTGGCAGGGGTAAAATACAGGGAGCGAAAGGCTATTTACAATTTGTACAGAAACCAGATGGCGGTTGTAAGATGCTATTCAATCTGTATATTGAGCAAGCAGTAAAGGAAACAAAAGAAAAATTCGGAGTAGGTATTAAAATCCATGGAGAAGAAATAAAGCCTTTAGGTTCGCCGATGACATTGTAATTCTGTCAGAGACAGCAAAGGACATGGAAGAGCAGTTGAACAGAACGGACAGTGTCTTGAGGAGGATATAAGATGATCAACAACAAAAGCAAAATGAGGATAATGGAATGTAGTCGAATTAAGTCGGGTGATGCTGAAGGAATTAGATTAGGAAATGAGACACTTAAAGTAGTAAAGGAGTTTTGCTATTTGGGGAGCAAAATAACTAATGATGGTCGAAGTAGAGAGGATATAAAATGTAGACTGGCAATGGCAAGGAAAGGAAAGCGTTTCTGAAGAAGAGGAAATTGTTAACATCGAGTAGAGATTTAAGTGTCAGGAAGTCATTTCTGAAAGTATTTGTATGGAGTGTGGCCATGTATGGAAGTGAAACATGGACGATAAATAGTTTGGACAAGAAGAGAATAGAAGCATTCGAAATGTGGTGCTACAGAAGAATGCTGAAGATAAGGTGGGTAGATCACATAACTAATGAGGAGGTATTGAATAGGATTGGGGAGAAGAGGAGTTTGTGGCACAACTTGACAAGAAGAAGGGACCGGTTGGTAGGACATGTTCGGAGGCATCAAGGGATCACAAATTTGGTACTGGAGGGCAGTGTGGAGGGTAAAAATCTTAGGGGGAGACCAAGAGATGAATACACTAAGCAGATTCAGAAGGATGTAGGCTGCAGTAGGTACTGGGAGGTGAAGAAGCTTGCACGGGATAGAGTAGCATGGAGAGCTGCATCAAACCAGTCTCAGGACTGATGACTGAAACAACCGTTTCAATATCTGGTCGGGTAGCCATCTGTTTAATCACTTCTTTCAAACGCTGCGGCACACTGCAAATGATCTTTTAGTCCGCATGTAGAAGGTCCCATTCTTTTAATCGACGTTCCTAAGTTTTCTTGGACGATACTGATCTTTGTCTAATACGTCACTCTCGTTCTCACCACACCCACTCAATGGGGTTCAGATCTGGTGACTGAGGTGATGGTTGTAAGATTTTTGGGGCAATTGCACAACAAATATTCCTGCACCAAACGAGCCATATGTTTCGGATCATTGTCCTGGTAAAACTTTAACGTCTTTCATATCCCCACGGTTACAGCACCTTTCCGTGGATTGTTCTTTAATATGTTCAAATTGACATATTTCTCCATAGTACTCTGAACAATTCGCCCGGTCCAAATATCCGTGTACAACCTCAGACAAGAACGCTGCCACCTCCATCCTTTACAGTCGGTTTAATATTTGTGACTAAATTCTTCGTTCTTCCGCCACTCCATGCTTCGTCCATCCGACCCAAAAACGTTAAATTTGCTTCCGTCGGCAAAAATGACGTTCCACCATATTTAATCGTTCGCAATGAACTCCCTGGCAAAGTACAATCTTCTGTTCTTTCGATTCTGTTCATTCACATACGGTTTCTTCCTGGCCACGCTTCCATTGCGACCACTTTCATTCAATGCTCTGCGAGTCGTTTGAGAACGTACCTCCTTGCCTTTCTCACGTGCTAATCTGGGTGCACTGTGTGTAGGGTCCTTAATTTCCCCGTGTTAGCTGCCTTTTGTCACTTGTCCGGCCCTTCTGCGGTATAGAGTCGACACGGTCCTCATTTTTTAATCGTCTGACATCAGCCAGCGTTCTCTTATGTTGAGCGTGGCAGCAATTTGTCTATTTTACCTTTCCTGTTGTGAAAAATGAAATTGTCGTAGCTCAAAACTAGTTTTAGCTTTGAGGCATCGTACCAACCTCCTGGACACTCCGCCGCGCTTGTAAACACACACTGCCCACCCTGTAAGTATTTACCCCGGTGTGAACGGTGAAAACAAGTGCGGCACTGCCATCTGCCCGGATATTAAAGTAGCGTGACCATTGAAGAGTGCTTTAACTCGATCTTATTTCACAAGTGGAATACGTTGTGTAATCATCATTCATACTATATACTAGGCATCTACCTTCATGTAATACGTGGAGATATAGCCCTGAGTCTGACAGGCGTCTAAGGTGTGCGCCAGAGTTTCATTAAGAGTCTGCTTGTCACTGCACTTTCCCACAGTTTGAGACAGAACGGCTTCATTTACCAACCAGATGGGGCGCCGCCACACTGGGATATGGAAGTGCGGAATTTTTAAATCAAAAAATTCCTGAACTATGGATCGGTCGCATTGGATCAAATGATTCAGCTTTATATTACTGGCCTCCAAAGTCACTAGAGATAAAGTGATTATTTCTTATGGGGTTTATAAGAAACTATGTGCTTCCGTTACCAACAACAACTGTATAAGTAGGCTGTTTAGGTTTTTGTGTTGGTAAAGCCACATAGCGCTCTGTATGAAGATCACTTTTCGCTCGTGTAGTGTTGGGCAGTTGGATGTTAACAGCACGTAGCGTTGCGCAGTTGGAGGTTCCTGGACGTGTGTCCGCCAGAAAAAGGAAATTTGTAAAGATGGTTGTCATAACACTTAAGGTAAATAGATTGTTCTCTATCAAAATCTTTCATTTGCTAACTATGCCTATCAGTAGTTAGTGCCTTCCGTAGTTACAATCTTATTTAGCTAGCAGGATTGGCGCTCGCTGTATTTCCGTAGTTCTAGTCACTAAGATTTTTGTGAGGTGATTCATGTAAGGTATAGGTTATTGTTAGTCACGGCCATTCTTTTGTATGGATTATTGAAAGATTGCGTTGCGCTAAAATATTGTGTGTCGCTTTAGTGATCAGAGTAAGAGAAAACTGGTTGAATACGTTTAGTTTTGCTAAGCTGTTTGAAAACTAAATAACGTTGAAGTTGACCAGCACAGACATTCATAATTTTTCTAGGGGGCCGTTTCACAATGAATGGACTAAGACATCGCGTAACAGCAGCTGTTGAAGCTGTAACTCAAGACATGCTCGCTGCAGTATTTGAACAAGGAAAAGCAGAGTTTCCCTTTCACACAAAAAAAGGGAATTGTAATGTTTATTAGTTTCTGGAATATAGACGTGCCAAACTGGATGATTCATTTTGTACAGCTTTTAAGCATAGACACTGCAGAATGTATGTATCTTTTACTGTACGCGCCGTTTAAGAAGGCGTTTTTCGAAATTGCATCCCTAAGGGAGACAAAAGGGATGAAGGGTTTTTTGAAAAATTTACCTATTAAGGAAATTGTGAAAGCTAGGCCTACGGCAACTGGTTTTTGTAACTAACGCACACAGCTTTTTCACACGTCACTGTCGAACGCTGGCGGGATATACAGTAGAATGCAGGTCATAAAACAGGAGGAGAAAATGTGGCGCCCGGGCGGCTTCGTGCATTCAGTTTTTTTATCCGCTCATTATCGACGTAGCAGCTGACAGTTCCAGTGCTGTGATGTATTTCTCTTATTCGGATACGAAGGAGTTAAGGGATTACTAGACGAGTGTCTTCAGTATTCAATAGTAGGGAGGAATACCTGCAGTATGCTTTTGCATCACACACACACACACACACACACACACACACACACACACACACACACAGGTCGCTCTGATGAAAATTCCTAACTTACGCATTGGGTAATTTTTCTCTCTTGTTTGTGTGCCATGCCTAGTGAGAACGAGAGCATTTTATGCTTTTCGCTTGTTGACCTAACAAGGGAACCTCCCCATCGCATCCCCCTCAGATTTACTTTTAAGTTGGCACAGTGGATAGGCCTTGAGAAACTGAACACAAATCAATGGAGAAAACAAGAAGTTGTGTGGAACTATGAAAAAAATGAAATATACAAACAGTAGTCCATGCGCAAGATTGGCAACTTCAAGGATAGTGTCAGCTCAGGAGCGCCGTGGTCCCACGGTTAGCGTGAGCAGCTGTGGAACGACAGAACCTTGGTTTAAGTCAAAAACTGTAGTGCGATAGCCAATCTCGTTGCAAAATGACACTCAGTCATTCATAAAAGTATCGTTCGTACCAAGCTGCGGGCGAATTCCTTTTAAACGGTACGTTCAAAATAGTGTTCCAGCATTCTGGAAAGCTATGTATCCAGCATCAGATGCAGATTTACTTAAAAAAAAACACGTTCGCAAACCCCCATTCCTCTTTCTCGTTAACTTTTGTCCTGGTGAAGTGGAAATGGAAGAGCCGCACTCACTACCGCTCGCCTTAGTCAATTTCGCGACGGTAATGTGGCTCGTGTGCACACTTTTGGTCCGAAAGGGAATAATTCAAGCTGGGTTTGATAATTCAAGCTGGGTTTCAGATTCCGAAATTTAGAAAAGACTATGCCTATAAAACGTTACAAAACAATCATGCGTCGATGACGAGATACGTAATTACCGCTACGTCCGAACTACCAGACAAAGTCTACGACTAACCGAGAGATTTTTGTACTCTCTCTTCGATGCCTAATTCCATAGCCGAATGAGTTAACTCCACTAAGATATTTTAAAAGTAATGTCAGTTATTTAGTACTAACCTCCACTACATCCTCTCTAACGCTACCTCCGAGATAGCATAAGCACATTCTGCCGTGCCACGAAAACCCCCATTTGACGAACCGCCACGTGCGCCAACGCCATCTATGGAGCACTATCCAGCAACTACCCGCCTACAGCGGAAGACCGTGCGCTCTGCCGTCGAGATTTAGTACTTGAACGTAATCTACCGCGCGCATTTCCTCAATTAGTTCTTACGTACAACTGCATTTCGTTGACATCACTGTTTTGCCCGAAGGACCGAATGGCCAACTATGAATGTTTCTTGGAAAGAGGCTATCAATGTTATCAGCTTTAAGTGCTACGTATGGCACGACACTTATCCGCTCGTCTATTAGTCCACTATCTTACCTCATCAACCTGACTTGTTTAAGGGGTGGTGGGGGGTGGTGGTAGAACGTCAAACGGGCCGACTTGGAGCAGGAGAGGCACCACAGGACATTTCAATTTGCACTGTCTATACTTTTACCAATTAATTCATAAATGACCAGGAAGAATTCAGAATTCACTCATAGCAGTATAAGTTTGAAAACATAACGAAGTAATTTTTTTTTTACATGTGAAATTTCATTTTTTTCCACTTAATAATGGCAGCATTTGTTGCTATAGGTACACTTTTCTTCATAAGTAAGGGAGATGGTTCGATGAATTTTGCACAGCGTACAAACCATACTTAAAGGTGTATGAAACTAAAATTTTCCAAATCTATTAAAAACTGTGGTAAAAATTTAGGTAATTAACTACAAAGTGTGTTTTTTCTAAACATCAAGTTTAAAATATAACGGCTCATTCGTTTTTTCATAAATTAAATTCTAGAGTTTCATACACCATCTGTAAGTATGGTATGTATGCTGTGCAAAATTCATCGAAGAATCTCTAACTTATGAAGAAAAGTGTACCTATAGGAACAAATGCAGCCATTAGAAAGTGAAAATGAAATTTCACGCGTAAAAAAAATTATTTTTTCGAGCTTCCACTGCTCTGAGTATGAATCATGAATCCTTACTGGTCATACTGTTAAAGTTTTATGAATTTATTGGTAAAAGTATAGACAGTGGAAATTAAAATGTCCTGTGATGCCTCTCCTGCTCCAAGTCGGCCCGTTTGACGTCCTACCCCCCTTAAAACTGGGTGTCGTTTTGAACATGTGAAACTCACCGTCTGAACTGGAATGTGCTGAAATTAAAATTATCCGGGCTATTGTGTCGTGGTGTTCTGTTAGATAAGCCTGTGTTTCGTCCGTCTGCCGAAGTCATCTTCATGGAGGGAAGGTCGTGAATGATGTCTCTTCGAAGTGAAACAACCCGAACAATTTAATATTACCCTCTATGGCCGTGAAAATCTTCAAAATGCAATGTGTGTAATAATGTTAGGCCTGACGCAACACTTTTGAAAAACGATTGATTAAAATACACTTTCACAGTCGAGTTAGCGCCTCTTACTCTTACCAGTTTTAAACAAATCCCGACAACATTTTTCCCCTAACAAAAAGTGGCATCAAAAAAATGCGGTTAAGTTTGATCTGTGCCCCTTTGACACACAGTCGCGGCTCCTACTGAACAACATATAAGACGCTTTTTGTGTGATTTGCCGCCTACTTAGTTGGGTTGCTACGTGCTTGTCTCCGATGCAGCGGGCCCGGGTTTGATTCCCGGCCGTGTTGGGGATTTTCTCCGCTCGTGGACTGGGTGTTTTGTTACCATTTCATCGTCATCACCGGCACGCAAGTCGCCCAATGTGGCGTGGACTGAAGTTTAGACTTGCACTCAGCAGCTGAACTTCCCCAACGGGGCCTCCTGGCCAACAATGCCATACGCTCATTTGATTTGTGTGTCTGAATATAACCAAACCGTAAATGATACTGGGCAGAAGAGGGATGTGTGGTCATGTGTCAAACTACATCATTTATGGACAGCGATCAGAAATTAATAGCAGTAGTTATGACACGATTTTTGAATTTACCACTGCTTGTCCACAGGGTTCATCCACATGGACAATGCAGCGGAACCATCGAACTACCTTCACAATAATTCTCTATTCCACTTTGTACCAGCATGCGGAGAAAACACCTTACTTCCCTTATTTTCTTATCATGGTCGTTTCTCCCTATGTATATGAGGGTCAACAAAACCCTTTCACATTCTGACAAAGCTGGTGATTGATATTTTGTGAGAAGATTCCGCCGCAACGAAAAAATCTTGTTTTAATGATGTTCACCTAAAATCCTGTTTCATTTCGATGACACTCCCTATCTTTGAACTTTCTCGATCTAATTAGTTAATCCTATCTGGCAAAGATGTCATAACGCGCAGCAATAATAGAGGACCTGCAATTTATTTGATCAAATTTATTTGATAGTGTAATACCGGCCAAAGGCAGGCCGCGCCTCGCGCCTGCAGCAGTGTTACGCCACTGCATACACACCACACAGCCTGCTCAGTTCGCAGACTGAGGTGCTCACAGTGGATTTGCTCCACTACAAAATGTTTGAGAGATGAACATCTTTTCGACTACGACTTAGATGATAGGTAAGGAAAACTAATGTTTACAACATTTCTAGTCTTTAAGAAAGCCTTTGACAACGTTAACTGGAATATCCTCTTTCGAATTCTCAAGGTAGCAGGTGTAAAATACAGGGAGCGAAAAGGCTTTTTAGAAGTTTTAGAGAAGCCAGACAGCAGTTACAAGAAGGGAAACCGTGGTTGAGGTGGACGTGAGACAGGGTTGTAGCCTATCCTCTACTTTATTGAATCTTTGTATTGAGCAAGAAGTGAAGGAAAATAAAACTGAGTAGGGATTAAATCCAAGGAGAAGAAATAAAAACATTGAGGTTTGCTGATGACTAATTCTGTCCAGAGACAACAAGGGAGTTTGATGAGCAATTTAACAGAGTGGACAGTTGGTTAAAAAGAGGGGTTGGTGGGAAGGGACCAAACAGATCATCGGTCCCTTGGCCCAGTTAAAATAATTAGACAACTGAAAAAATAAACGAGACATACAGCACAATAACAGCAGAAAGTAAGAACCAGAAGAACGACAGCAGGAGTGGACAGTCTTAAAATCCATATAAGATCAACAAAAGCAAAACGAGGATAATGGAATGTCGTCTAACTAAATTAGGCGATGTTGAGGATATCAGATTAGGAAACTAGGTAGTTTAAGTAGCAAATGTTTTGCTATTTGGGCAGCAAAGTGATTTATGACGGTCGAAGTAGGAGGGATATACGAGGGTCACTCTAAAAGATTTGCACACTACTTTTGCAAAAATAGTTTTCATTCTGCATGTGTGAAGGTTTAACAGTGTGTAGATACATCCTCCCCGCTTGTTTTCAAACTTAGTTCAACCTGTTCCCGTGAGTGGCGCCGTCACAGCGTGTTTTCGAGATGGCTGCTACACTTGACATTCGTCAGAAGCAACGTGCTGTCATAGAATTCCTGTGCTGTGAAAACGAGACAATGGGAAACATCCACAAGAGGTTGAAAGATGTGTACGGAGATGCTGCTGTCGATCGCAGTACAGTTAGTCGGTGGGCAAGCAGGTTACGTGACGAAAGCGGGCACGGCAATATTGAGGATTGTCCTCGCAGCGGCAGGCCTCGTACTGCACACACTCCACACAATGTGCAGAGAGTTAACGAATTGGTGACTGCTGACAGACGCATCACAGTGAACGAATTGTCACGCTACGTCGGGATAGGGGAAGGAAGTGTTTGCAGAATACTGAAAATGTTGGCGTTAAAGGTTTGTGCCAGGTGGGTTCCCAGGATGTTGACAGTGGTTCACAAAGAAACAAGGAAAACGGAATGCAGCGAACTTTTTGAACAGTAAGAGAATGGTGGAGGTGAATTTCTTCGAATATTTGTGACAGGTGATGAAACATGGCTCCATCAATTTTCACCAGGGACGAAAAGCCAATTAGTGGAGTGGCATCGTGCAAATTGACCCAAGAAAATTCAAAACCATACCTTCTGCTGGAAAAGTTATGGCTGCGGTGTTTTTCGATTCCGAAGGAATCTTGCGTGTGGATATCGTGCTAAGTGGAACCACCATAAATTCTGATGCTTATGTGACGACACTGATGAAACTTGAAGCTCGACTGAGTCGTGTTCGACCACATCGGCAAAAGCAGGATGTTTTGCTGTTGCACGACAATGCACGGCCACATGTCAGTCAAAAAAACCGTGGAAGCGATCACAAAACTCGGATGGACAACACTGAAACACCCGCCTTACAGTCCTCACCTGGCTCCATGTGACTATCATCTCTTTGGGAAACTGAAAGACTCTCTTCGTGGAACAAGGTTTGAAGATGATGACTCCCTTGTGCACGCTGCCAAACAGTGGCTCCAACAGGTTGGTCCAGAATTTTACCGTGAGGGTATACAGGCAACGGTTCGAAGATGGCGTAAGGCAGTTGAGAGGGATGGAAATTATGTGGAGAAATGAAAATATTGCTCCTGAAGGATGTATATACACACTGTAAAACTTTCAAACATGTAGAATAAAAAATGGATTTAAAAAAATAGTGTGCATGTCTTTTGGAGTGAACGTCGTAAAATGTATACTGCCAATGGCAAGGAAAGAGTTTCTGAAGAGATTAACAGCGAGTACAGATTCAAGGGTCAGGAAGTCTCTTTCTGAACCTATTTGTCTGGAGTGTAGCCATGTAAGTGAAACATGGACGAGAAACAGTTTAGACAAGAAGTGAATAAGATTTCGAAAGATAGTGCCGAAGAAGAATGCTTAAGATTAGATGGAGGGGTCACGCAACTAATGAAGCACAGAATAGAATCGGGGAGAAGAATATTTGGCCCAACTTGACTGAGAAGGGATCGGTTGGTAGGACACGTTCTGCGGCATCAAAGGATCACCAATTTAGCACTGGAGGCGCGCGCGGGGAGATCAAGAGACGATGAATGCATTAGGCGTATTTAGAAAGCTCCAGGTTGCAGTGGTTGCTCTGAGATGAGGCTTACACAAGATAGAGTAGCATGCATAGCAGTCTTCGAACTCACCACCACCACCACCACCACCACCACCACCACCACCACCACAATTAGAATTACGATTATCTCCTTCCTGTGTGAGTAAACTGTCTGGCCGACATTAGATGCCTAGTGCCAGTTTAGGTGGAAATGTGGAAGGAATTGGCGATACGCACCTTATTGTCACACTTCGAAGGGCAGGGGGAACGCTTAACCTTAAGTATCGTTTTGTCATACCGTCTGCCTCTACGCTCTGAGGGTCATCGAAATTTGTTCAGTCCTGTGTACTTTAAGATGTGTTGAGATTTCTCCGCGTTCTGTTGACAACTTGAGTATATTAACATAGAAACTTCCTGTCTGCCAAACGATGTGCCAGTCCGGGACTCTAACGTAGGACCTTCGCTTTCGCGACTAAGTTCTCTTCTGACAGAGCCGTCCACGCACGACTGACTTGCCCTCGCAGCTTTGCCAGTATCTTTTCTTTTTCCAGCAGTGCTAGTACCGGAAGATATGCCGGAGAACTACTGCGAAAAGTGGAAGGTACACTACTGGCCATTAAAATTGCTACACCACGAAGATGACGTGCTACACGCGAAATTTAACGGACAGGAAGAAGATGCTGTGATATGCAAATGATTAGCTTTTCAGAGCATTCACACAAGGTTGGCGCCGGTGGCGACACCTACAACGTGTCGACATGAGGAAAGTTTCCAACCGATTTCTCATACACAAACAGCACTTGACCGGCGTTGCCTGGTGAAACGTTGTTGTGATGCCTCGTGTAAGGAGGAGAAATGCGTACCATCACGTTTCCGACATTGATAAAGGTCGGATTGTAGCCTATCGAGATTGCGGTTTATCGTAACGCGACATTGCTGCTCGCATTGGTCGAGATCCAATGAATTACATCAATATGGAATCGGTGGGTTCAGGAGCGTAATACGGAATGTAGTGCTGGATCCCAACGGCCCCGTATCACTAGCAGTCTAGATGACAGGCATCCTACCCGCATGGCCGTAACTGATCGTGCAGCCACGTCTCTTTCCCTGAGTCAACAGGTGGGGACGTTTGCAAGACAACAACCATCTGCACGAACAGTTCGACGACGTTTGCAGCAGCACTGACTATCAGCTCGGAGACCGTGGCTGCGGTTACCCTCGACGCTGCATCACAGACAGGAGCGCCTGCGATCGTGTACTCTACGACGAATCTGGGTGCACGATGGCAAAACATTTTTTCGGATGAATACAGGTTCTGTTTACAGCATCATGATGGTCGCATCCGTGTTTGGCGACATCGCGGTGAACGCACATTGGAAGCGTGTATTCGTTATCGCCATACTGGCGTATCACCCGGCGTGATGGTATGGGGTGCCACTGATTACACGTCTCGGTCACCTCTTGTTCGCACTCACGGCACTTTGAACAGTGTACGTTACATTTCAGATGTGTTACGACCCGTGGCTCTACTCTTCATTCGATCCCTGCGAAACCCTACATTTCAGCAGGATAATGCACGACCGCATGTTGCAGGTCCTGTACGGGCCTTTCTGGATACAGAAAATGTTCGACTGCTACCCTGGCCAGCACATTCTCCAGATCTCTCACAAATTGAAAACGTCTGGTCAATGGTGGCCGAGCAACTGGCTCGTCACAATACGCCAGTCACTACTCTTGATGAACTGTGGTATCGTGTGGAAGTTGCACGGGCAGCTGTACCTGTACACACCTTCCAAGCTCCGTTTGACTCAATGCCCAGTCTGGCCAGAGGTGGTGGTTCTGGGTACTGATTTCTCATTATCTATGCACCTAAATTGCGTGATAACTTAATCACGTGTCAGTCCTAGTATAATATATTTGTGGAATTAATACCCGTTTATCATCTGCATTTCTTCTTGGTGTAGCAATCTTAATGGTCAGTAGTGTAAGTGATAAGATACTGGTGAAATAAGTTTTTGAGATCCGGTCGAGGCTCAGTCTGTTGGCTCCGCCTATATTAGGGCGAAGACTATCTTTTGAAGACAAAAAAACAAAAACGAAATTGTGTCATTTGTGGCCGGGAGGCCCCCCATCAGGGAGAGTTCGGCGGCAGAGTTGCAAGTTTATTTCAGGTGACGCCACAATGGACAACTTACGTGTCGGTGATGAGGACAGCACGACACCCAGTCCACGAGCGGAGAAGGTAAACTCCGACGGGAATCGAACCCATACTCGCTACATGGTAGGCAAAGTTTTTACACTCAGCTAAGCTATTGCAGTCTAATCTGTCCATGTTTTTACACTCAAAACGCTGACTGCGCTAGATTTTTAAAATTTACAAGCAATCTGTGGAATCCTGAGGGTGAGAACTTAATTTGATGATACATTCATATGTACCGTGGCTGTCGTCACTTTTAAATGTATCTATTCTTTTTTACATTCTTTAAATGCATGATGTGTACAACCTTGACAAAATCTGTGTCTGAAATTTTAGGCCTAGATTGTAACCTTAAATTGTGTGTTCAAGTGGGACAGTTGGCGTATGTCAATTTTGATTCTTCACCATCGGAATACCAGGGGAGGGTGGTGGCTTACTTCATGCCCACCTTTTGAAAATATTTTCATCTAGTCAGTTATTTTATATTTTAAAATTTAGAAAAATTTTAAAACAATGTAGTAGAATAAATTTTCAGTAGAACTAAACCAAAAAATCTGCATTTTTTAGAATTTTGGTGGTCAAAGTTACTAGTACACGTTAACGAAGGAGTGTGTGTTGCTGTAAGGGTGTGCTAAAAGATGGTTTCACCTTATGGGCAGTACTTTCACACACATACTTTCGAATGAATGTTATAATTCAACAAGAATTATACAACTTCAAATTTTTTCGGATAGGCGTAACTCTTGTTTCCCCCACACAGCTCCATTCTTTGAACCAGATATTGCAAAGTTTATCGTAGAACTCCCTATGCTTCCGAAGAAGATGCTTTCCATAGAATCTTCCCGGCACCATGTTGTCTTTACTGACTTGAACCTAAATTATCTCCTTTCGTTCCAGAGATGTTTTACGGATACAACCAAAAGCTTTGATTCAGCCTTCACCACATGGACTGTGCATCAAGTGAATGGGTGAGACCGATGCTTGCCACATTCAACACCCGAAGAAGCACTGCTTAGTAAAGACGTGCAACATCTAGGAAGTGTCAAACGTTTTCTCCGTGATATGGCACTCATAACATGTATAGGGCCGTGCAACGGAATGCCAAGAACACAATAGTACTGAAAACGCGCTTTGTTAAGTAATGGCACATAACACTTCGCATAACAATTGTTTCACTATTCTTTGTAGACGCTTTATGTCCCATGGTGGTCCGGTCTAATGTGGGTTCCACTACTTTTAGCAGTTTTCCAGCAGCATTCGCAAAACATGTATGCAATATCTTTTAGATGCAACCTAGTTTTCCAGTACCCTTACGACGAACTTCAGCCCGCCACTTCTTCCTACAATCGAGCCTACGTGGCTCTTACATTTCACATCTCTACAGTACATAGCCAGAAGCAACATTTGCCAAATTGACGAGATCGTACGAAACTAACATGAAAACTGGCGTACAATGTCCTGCAAATAGTTTTTTCAGAAATAGGTCAAATACTTGCCTAAAGTAACATGGGTTAGATAGGCAGGGTGTGATCCCGTTAAGTACGACGAAAAATCACTGAGGGGCATTCGGTAAGGCCGGTATTACACTATCATTTTTTGTCCAAGATTTGATCAAAGATGATCAGATATTCGTCAAATTTGTTTCACACAGATATTTGACGTGGCGCTAGAAAGGGGTATTACACTGTCATTTTTCGTCATGCAGTAGTTGCATGTACCACGCAGCACTGTATTTAAAAAAAAAAAACACCTACCTGGATGAAGCAGTGAGTTTTACGACGAAACGAAGGCATTCGGCAAAATTTGTTACGTGAGCTTCTAGTGGAGGGCATAAGGCGTACAAAAATTACTTAAGAATGGATGAGCATACATTTCAACATTTGCTCAGTGAAGCGTCGTCACACTCCAAGCATAATACTTCAGAACTGCTATATCTGCAGAATAAACAGTAAGATTCCGATTTCTTGTTAGAGAGAGAGAGAGAGAGAGAGAGAGAGTGAGAGTGAGAGTGAGAGTGAGAGTGAGAGTGAGAGAGAGAGAGAGTGTGTGTGTGAGTGTGAGTGTGAGTGTGTTACTCTAGCTTACAGTACAGCACACTAATACCACAGTGCACATTTACTACAATACCTGAAACGTTGAAGCAATTCATGGAACACTATAGGACCAATATCCGAGAGTAAATATTAAATGCACTTGACGTACATTAATCTACAATAAAAATAGTTCTTAAAGTAATAATTACTTTGTGTCCCACAACTACCAAATTAATCCAAATGTATTAAGCTGATGAGACTCTTTACAATGTGGGGCATCGTGAGTGCAAAAATAGATTAATAAGATTGGAGATATATTTGCAGCCGTGGGCCTGTGACGTATCTCACGGCTAATGACCGACGCAATTTTGGTTCTCTCCAGTCTTCTTAATCTGTTTTTGTACTCACGGTGCCTTATGTTGTAAAGCACCTCTTCAGCTTCATTAATTTCTATTAATTTTGTAGTTTACGGCACACACAAACTAAACTTCGTAGCCATGTTTACAGACACACTATAGTGACAGAACGCTGCAGCGATGCTAGCGCTTCAAGTGGTAACATTTCACATTGCAGTGAACAGAAGACAAGCGACTTTTATAATCAAATCTACTGCGACGCCTTAGATTTGATCATATTCGACGACAGGCGAGATTTGACAAAGTTCCCTATTACACTACCGAATTCCTTTGACAAATATTTGACATGTCAACTTTGACACAGAAATATGATAGTGTAATAGCGTCCTAATGTCTTAAATGTATCTGCTGTAAAGAATGGAAAGCTGGGGCAGCTGTAATTTAAGTGCAACTACTCAGAGGTCCACTGTGTGATTTAATTATCGTATGGCAGCGAAACTTTGTACATTTTCTAATGCGTTACTGCTCCACCAATGTACGCTGGAAAAAAATAGCTCCTGTTTTGGCCACCAGATGCGTATCTGGTGCTGCACAGCATCTCTTCGACGTCTCCCGTGCTCATACTTACATTGTGTAAGCGGCGATCAAGGGAGTCAACGCGATGCCATTCTCACTTGTTTGACATCTCCTGGCCACATCTCGTTCCCAATTTATTACACACGGAAACATTTCTATACGCCATTCTTGCATTTACAGCGCCAGATTTGCACCTGGTGGCCAAAACATGAACTAATTTTTTTCCAATGTAAATCAGTTCAGCATTGAAGCATTAGAATATTTTCGTAGTAAATGTAAATACACTTAAATCTCCGTGGGTAGCGGCACTAATTACAACTGTCGAATACCACGGTGGGTTGTGTCTCGCTGTTGCTGTACTTACTCTCCTCCGACTGCAGCCTGTATGCCAGAGCGCCGTCTTCCTTCACCAGCCACTCGCGACACACTGAAACATGCGGGGGTTGCTACGTCAGCCAGCAAGCGGGCGTGCGTGCGAGCGACATGCAGAGCTGCTGCGACACACACACACACACACACACACACACACACACACACACACACACAGAGAGAGAGAGAGAGAGAGAGAGAGTAGAGGTTAAGTGCGGCCGAGGGGAGCTGGGGAGGACGAAGTGGTGGGGAGGAGGAGACAACAGCGCTACCCTGGGGAAGGGGGGCCACATGCGAACCAGCATTGGTTGAGCACTGTCTACCCTCATCTGCTGCTCTGAATCACCGTGTAAGCTTAACATTTCATCTTTTTAAGCACCCCAACAGAAGTGGTACTGTATCCTTTCAAAGGCTGTTATGGGGGTAACGGAAGGGGCGGAGGGAACGATTAAGTCTGCGCACATCCCTGCGTTATCTTATGAACTCGGCTCTTTCCAAGGTAAATACGATCTTGGGAAGTAGCCTTCGTGGACGCTACATTTATTAACAAGGGGAACACCCGACAATCTGATATTTGTGCCTTTTGTAAATGAGTTGGTTAGAAAATAGTGACTTTTAAATCACTGCTGACCTTACAGACTTTCACCGTATCTCATGCCCACAACATAATCGTCCCATTTCTACACACCAAAGAAGTTTTTCATCACCCCAGTTCCCAGAGCTAGGAAAACATTGACTGTGGATATTCTATCACAGACAGTCCCTTTGACTGTTCAGAGATGTCACTAAACCCGCCCACAGACAAATAACCATGCACGAGTTGGGGTTGTTTGGGGAAGGAGACCAGACAGCGAGGTCATCGGTCTCATCGGGTTAGGGAAGGAAGTCGGCCGTGCCCTTTCAGAGGAACCATCCCGGCATTTGCCTGGAGCGATTTAGGGAACTCACGGAAAGCCTAAATCGGGATGGCCGGACGCGGGATTGAACCGTCGTCCTCCCGAATGCGAGTCCAGTGTCTAACCACTGCGCCACCTCGCTCGGTAAACCATGCACGAGCAGCGCCTATTAAACGGAGGGGGTCTGACAGCCGATCAGTTCCAGTCATTCCCCAGAAAGGAGATACACGGCTCGTGTTTGTAGTTCAGCCATGCCTAGACGGTCAAGACCGCATTGTTCCTCTGCGCCAGGAAGGGCTCTCAACAACGGAAATGTCCAGGCGTATCTGAGTGAACCAAAGCGATGTTGTTCGGACATGGAGGAGATACAGAGAGACAATGTGTAGATGACATGCCTCGCTCAGACCCCCGAAGGGCTACTACTGCAGTGGATGACCGCTACCTACGGATTATTACTCTGAGGAACCCTGACAGCAACGCCACCATGTTTAATAATGCTTTTCATGCAGCCACAGAACGTCGTGTTACGACTCAAACTGTGCGCAATAGGCTGCATGATGCGCAACTTCACTCCCGACGTCGATGGCGAGGTACATCTTTGCAACCAGGACACCGTGCAGCGCGGCACAGATGCACCCAACATCATGCCGAATGGACCGCTCAGGATTGGCATCACGTTCTTTTCATAGATTAGTGTAGCATATGCCTTCAACCAGACAATCGTCGGAGACGTGTTTGAAGGCAACCGGCTGAACGCCTTAGACTGCAGCAAGGTGGATGTTCCCCGCTGTATTGGGGTGGCATTACGTGGGGCCGACGTACGCCGCTGGTGGTCATGGAAGGCACCGTAACGGCTGTAAGATACGTGAATGCCATCCTCCGATAGTGCAACCGTATCGGCAGCATATTAGAGAGGCATTCGCCTTCTTGAAAATTCGCGCCCTGATAGTGCACATCCTGTGAATGACTTCATTCAGCATAACGACATCGCTCGACTAGAGTGGCCAGCATGTTCTCCGAACACGAACCATATCTAACATGTCTGGGATAGACTGAAAAGGGCTGTTTATGGGTGACGTGACCCACCGACCACTATGAAGGATCTACGCCGAACGGCCGCTGATGAGTGGGACAATTTGGACCAGCAGTGCCTTGATGAACTTGGGGATAGTACGCCACACGACGAATACAAGCATGCATCAATGAAAGATAGCGTGCTAGTGGGTATTAGAGGTCTTTATGTATGGTGGTACAACATGCAATGTGTGTTTTTCATGAGCAATAAAAAGGGAGGAAATGTTTATGGTCATCTCTTCCAATTTTCTGTACAGGTTCCGGAACTCTGAACCGAGGTGATGAAAAACATTTTTTGATGTGTGTATATCACATGGAAGGAAGGTATCAAAGCGTCAATCTCTGTCGATATCTCAGGAGGACATGGATAGTGTTATGTTTTAGCACGTGACACGAAGAAGTTTCTTCATTTTGGCGAACAGGTCGCAATCGCTTGCACTCATATCTGGTGAATACGGCGGATGTTCTATTATCTCCCACCCCGAAGTACACGAGAGTTTTTGCACGGGCTCGCTCCGTTTGCCATCCTGCCTTGTCCTGGAGGACGATGGGAAGCAGTAACAGAAGATGGCGCCGCGCCGCTTTCTGCTCAGGGCGGAACGAAGGTTAAGTCGCAACAAGCTGCTGCAGTAGACTGCAATGACAGCCTGTCCCTGCGGTACAGCGTGATGCAGGGTTGAACCACGGATATCGTATGCTACAAAAACCATTCTGGTACGGCCGAGCTCAAGTTTCGTGCATAGTGAGGATGTTATGAATGAAGTCTTCACCCTCCCTATGGTGGCGACTGAGCAATTCCACTCCAAGTGCATACCGTTGCCACTGTTGCACCTCTGTCATTGCATGCGGTACGCAACGCGAGAGGAGACAGCATCCGTGTTATAGGGCGGTCCTCGCGAGATGGACGAGCTGACTGCGCTATGCCTTCCGTCTGTGTGTGTGGGGCAAGCAGACTGAGATGAGGGGCAATTATATTGAGTGCGTGTTACATGGTGAACGTCTGTCAAAGTCAGCTACGAATTGTAAGTATTCGTCAGTAATTTTTACCTACCTAAGTAGTTATCGTAAATGTTCAGAACTAAAACGTCAGTCTACGAAAGCAGTTGGGTTCAATTCCAAATTAGACAAAAACTACTTTAGATTTCCGAGGAACTGTAATTCACTAAAATTAAATTTTTTTTCAAGACTGCACACGTGGCTCGTTAGTATGAGTGGGCAATGAATCTAGTAATCAATTACGGTGCTGGTTCTAATATCTAAGTCATCTAATATGCTAACTAATACGTCTGAACCGATTTTAATGAAAAATTGCCCATCTTTAATGACAAATCTCACGTGTAACTTTAGTTATCATCATGAATACAAATTCTAAGTCATCGATATTTTATCAGAAGACTAATAATTAAGATGTTAAGGGATTTAAACAATATTTTATAAAATACCGATACTTGAGAATGTGTATTTGAAATACATGCGATATATAATCAGAAACAAGATGTATTGAATACGTGTTGATTACCATATAGTTTAACTTAATAGATTATTCAAATTGAACGAAAAGAGGCATTATCGAGATTCGAACAAGCGATCCACTGATTACCTTATTCCGACGCTATCGAGTGAGCCACGTGAGCTGCCGTCAAACTGCTTTAACTTCAGCAAATTACATTTCCTCGGAAATTATCAAAGTGTTTTCGCGAGAACATTCGCGTTGCATGATCCGGGCGACTTCAGTTCTGAACATCACGTAGCTTAAATATGAAGAATTACAAGACGTCGACAGACGGATGGTCTTTGTTCTAATAAATGGGATCTATAATCCACGCCAATAGAAAATCTACTGTTCAACAGTAAGTCTAGTATTCATATTGAGGTTTAAGCCTCCTTACGTCCCAGCTTGTTAACAAGAAAGTTTCTTTTGTTTAGGTGCCCTCAGGTAGCGTTTTACTTTGTATCAATTAACAGGAGAAGTTGCTTTTTACTGCCTGTACACATGGCTTTCAGTTTTTAAGTAATTTAGTAACTGAAAAATTTTTGTACCTTGTCAACACGAGCTATCCTATCTTTTTAACTTTCCGTATAGCTGTTATTCATTTAGAATCTGTCATCTGCAACTGAGCCAAGTCCCGTATCATTGCAGTACGCCATGTTGCTGCCATATGATATTTTCTTTGCGCTGCCACCAGAACCTTCTTCGCTTTACTGTTATTTCGCTCGGTGCTTAACAGATCGAATGTGGTAACGGTTGAGTTACAGACTATGTGGTGACACCATAAGAATTACATCGTCTACCGCAAAAGTAACAATGTCGTAAAGAACTTTACTGTTAAGCTGTAAAATATCTCCACGTTGTCAATGTAAGTAATAATTCACCTGGTGAAATAGGAGAATTAAGATGGCGCACTTACGCTGAAAAATTTCTTGGATACGATATGGAAACTTTCTGTTCTGCAGAACACTTCAGTATTAAATCATTCATTCGACACTCAATAAAATGAAAAAGTTTTAAACCTATTCATTGATTGGGGGCCGGGACGTCCTTGGCATCAATCCAACGGGAATATTAGCTACGAATGTGTGTTTCAAATGACAGGGTGAGGCTCCTAGAAGATGACCGAATGCACATCCATTAGAAGCCAGATTTGTTTCGGGGGGAGGGGGGGGGGGAGTCCAGCCCTTGACACGTGCGTCTGGCTGAACAGTTACACAAAGATTCCCTCAAGAATGAGTAGCTTAAGTGACGAAACTAAACGCTACTCATTTCGGCTGTTTGTATATTTCATAATATTTCCAGCTGTTTATTATCTACAGAGCAATTCATGCCCGGAACACATTTTACGGTGTCAAACTGAGGAATGAAACTGTCTCCCAGTCAAAGTTTTTTCTGCGTCTCCATCAGATTAGAGTAACTTACGCTATGGTACCTTTACATATGTGAAATGACAGTCTGTACCACAACGCTGAGCACTGTGCAGCCGCCTGCATGAGACACAGACAAGTTGGGAACAGGCCTTTTCCTTCGGAACTAGCAGCGGTCACCACTGGCAGTTGAGCGGATGGGCAGTGCTACAGGGGATATCGTTTGGACAATCAGCTGGGGACGTGAAGGGAACACAACAGCACATGCAACACTGCAGGCAGCAATTAACTGAACGAACTTAAACATTAAAAATTACAAATGGTTTCCTCCAATTAAAATGAAAGCGGCGATTTGAAGAACCCAATATAGCTCTTGATTCCGTAATTTACATCAGCAATCCTTTATGATATCTTTAAATGGGAAGACTTTCTTCCGTGCTTCTATTAGTACTGCACTTCCCTCCTATCTGGGTATTATACCAACTGGTCGTGCCTGTGTGTACTGTTTTCATGTGTAATTCCAACTGTGTTTCCACACAGAGCACTGCTAGAGGTGACACGAATAGGAATTCCCTCTAGACGGCCACGGAGAAAATCCCCTGCCTGCTTTGTCAGTAGCGTGTGTTAAAAATTAACAAATACTCTTACAGATTTCCCTCCCCTCCCCTCCCCCCCCCCCCCGGTCCAACTTCCTGTTCTGACATTCATTAATTATATGCCACCTGCGAAATCACACACGCCTCTACTTATAGACGCCTTTTAGCACACTTCACTTCATTACCTCTTAACTACGGATAATTAGGGTTCATTATTGAAGGGACACGCCAACAACGTTGAAACCATTTGTAATTTTGGTATGAAGCGCATCGAAATGAAATCCATATAAATAATTCAACAAATTAACTAGGGCAAAAGTATAAAACATCCAAAGCACTTCTAGTTTGTAGGTATATAAAACTTACCCACTGATACGTACCTGTCTGAAAGGAAACAAGACAATGCTCTCACCAAATAAGTAACAATATTGAAGAATTAAGATGATGCGTTCTCTTATTTTGCAGCACTTCAGATACGACTTGTGTAGCACCGAATAAGAACATTAAAAAATTACTAATTTGTACACAACATACAAAATATCTACAAAACTATCCTGCTTGCACGACTAATCATCAATAACTCTTAAGGCAGAGACATACATACCACCCCCCCCCCCCCACACACACACACACACATATTACATTACATACACACATTACATTACATTACATTACATTACATACACACATTACATTACATTACATTACATTACATACACACATTACATTACATTACATTACATTACATACACACATTACATTACATTACATTACATTACATTACATACACACATTACATTACATTACATTACATTACATTACATTACATTACATACACACACACATTACATTACATTACATTACATTACATACACACACACATTACATTACATTACATTACATTACATACACACACACATTACATTACATTACATTACATTACATACACACACACATTACATTACATTACATTACATTACATACACACATTACATTACATTACATACACACATTACATTACATTACATTACACACACACATTACATTACATTACATTACACACACACATTACATTACATTACATTACACACACACATTACATTACATTACATACACACATTACATTACATTACATTACATTACATACACACATTACATTACATTACATACACACATTACATTACATACACACATTACATTACATTACATACACACATTACATTACATTACATACACACATTACATTACATACACACATTACATTACATTACATACACACATTACATTACATTACATTACATACACACATTACATTACATTACATTACATACACACATTACATTACATTACATTACATACACACATTACATTACATTACATTACATACACACATTACATTACATTACATTACATTACATACACACATTACATTACATTACATTACATTACATACACACATTACATTACATTACATTACATACACACATTACATTACATTACATTACATTACATACACACATTACATTACATTACATTACATTACATACACACATTACATTACATTACATTACATTACATACACACATTACATACACACATTACATACACACATTACATACACACATTACATACACACATTACATACACACATTACATACACACATTACATACACACATTACATACACACATTACATACACACATTACATTACATTACATTACATTACATTACATACACACATTACATTACATTACATACACACATTACATACACACATTACATTACATTACATTACATACACACATTACATACACACATTACATTACATTACATTACATTACATACACACATTACATACACACATTACATTACATTACATACACACATTACATTACATTACATTACATACACACATTACATTACATTACATTACATTACATACACACATTACATTACATTACATTACATTACATACACACATTACATTACATTACATTACATTACATACACACATTACATTACATTACATTACATTACATACACACATTACATTACATTACATTACATTACATACACACATTACATTACATTCACACATTACATTACATTACATACACACATTACATTACATTACATACACACATTACATTACATTCACACATTACATTACATTACATACACACATTACATTACATTACATACACACATTACATTACATTACATACACACATTACATTACATTACATACACACATTACATTACATTACATACACACATTACATTACATTACATACACACATTACATTACATTACATTACATAACATTACATAACATTACATAACATTACATTACATACACACATTACATTACATACATGACTAACTGCATGGACGGATTTCTGACTAGAAATGGAGGAAAAACAGTCCTATAAAAATGCGTCCAGAAATGCATTGCGCTGGCAAATGACAGTTCCTCTGACCACGTGCCGTATATGTTCTGTGTTGTGCAAGTTGTGCGATTGACACAGCATACTGTAAGTAGCAGAATGGTCCGGTATTCACGTCGGGAACACGCATAGTTTGCGCTTGTCTAAGGCAGAACAGATGGAAACGTTCGAGAAGTAGAACCCGGTCCTCCAAATCTGGAGTATGTAAAGTCCGCCTACTCCCTGCAAGTTCATCTATCTGAAAGGACGCGTGACCTCTCAAACGCCCAAAAAGGGCTTTAAATATTGTATGATATAGTTGGTGCCTGAAGGTACTTTTTTGTATAGCTGTGCTGTCTCGACAGTTTCCATCTGTCCTGCAAATCCTGTGTATACACAGTCCGCCACCTCCCTGCACGACCGTTTGTCTGAAAGGACCCATGATCGTACAAACGCCCACAAAGGACATTAAAGGTTGAGTGATTTGGTTGGTGTGAGTACTTGTTTTGGTATAGTCGTGCTGCCCTCTACCGTTTCCATCTGCTTGCCCGTACACGAGCACAATCTCTGCTTGTTCCAGACATGAATACCGGACCATTCTGCTGCTTACAGTACGCTGCCTCAGTCAGTCACACAGCCTGCAACCCACAACGAACGCAAGGTACGTGGTCAGGGATTCTCATTCGTCAGCGCCATCCACACTGGCAACGATGCATTTCTGGACCCATGTTCATAGCACCAGACCACCTTTACACATATCAGGGTCTGTTGGGTGAGTGATAGTAACAATGACGTAATTCCCAGCTTCGCAACTCTGTAGAACCGTGTAAAGAATTGTTGACCCGGTCCCGCTAACGGGCGTTCAAGCTTTCATGGTGGACAATAGGCGGTAAGGGTTTAAAAACAATCTCATAAAATTCAGTTAAAGCGATTGCTAAGTAATTATTGCTATACGCTTTAATTTGCTGTAGACGCTTTAAAAATTTTATAAAGTTAGTTCCTTCATTTATGAATCAGAAATACTGTGAAACCGGAGGGTGGTCAGAAAATTGTTACTAATAGATTTAAAAAACGAGTAGTTAAGACAGATGTACAATCTGTATTTATATTACATGCACATGCAAGAAATTACATTTGTGGTCTGCCAATATAGGGTAAGAAGTTCGCTGAGTAATAGAATTTGAAAATAACTGTATTCCCGTAATTTCGTGAAGCCTTTAAACTACTCATCTATTCAGAACTTTTTATCATGCTGAAAAAAGAATATTAGTACATTTGCTCCATAATTTGGAGTGTTACTGTACTTTACTAGATTATACAACGCTCATTAAGTAAATCAATTGGGATATCAAGCGATTTTCTTGATTTTTGGCTAAACTTTACAGTACTTAAAGTGAGCAGTTACCGACAATTTGCCTGCTTGTGGCTTGTGAATAACACTGTCAACTGAGGAAATGCTTTTTCCCAGTTATGTGATATCTTGCCCACCAACACTGTTTCTCTACGTGGAACTACTCTGCGATGCTGGTAGGCACTCCTGTATGGTATGCTCCAGCAATCTTAACGGCCAGGCAGAAAAATACTGCAGCAACAAACCAGATTTCTCCATGAAATCAGGAAAGTTATGTTTAGTTACATTTTTGGATACAATGAATCAGTCCAACACCACAAGACTACCACAAACCCATGCCGTTTCAGTATTACTCACTTGGTCCGGAAAATTCAGCTATATCGGTTGTTCTGCGTAATGAAGAATCCACGAATCATCAACTAACGTATCAGTTCGTATCATTTACCGTTGTGAAAGTGGTTCAAACGCTGTATGGGAATGCTGGCTCCCTCGGCGAATCTATTATAAAGTCTCGGGTTTACAGCCTAGTCAATGCGTTGTTCTCCAGCAACGTTTCAACAAGTTTCTTACTTGCCATCTTCAGGCGAAGATAAGTCTTCGCCTGAAGATAGGAAGTACGGAACCTGCTGAAACGTTGTTGGAGAACAACGCATTGACTATTGTGAACCCGTGAAGGAGGTTTTATCCCTTGTAGGTCTTCAGATTCAGACGTTTGTACTTGGTAGCCGAATCTTACACATCTGGTGAGACATTGCCCTAAAACCATTTAATACACTGCACAACGTTTGAGTGCTGGATCTATCTATATGTTGGTTACCTATTTCCTTTACTCCTGTGTTCCATGAACTACAATACACTTTACTCAGCGCGGAAATTTGATTCCTCGATCTCTAACGACGCAATATCTGGGTAGCTACTGAAACTTTGGACAAATCAGAGATTTCCAGGTGTGGCGAGGAGGAAGATTGTCAATAAGCTTCAGATAAATTAACGGTGAGGTGGGGTGGGGGAGACAGCCTACCACAATGACTTCTTCCCTCTGCTGATTTACACCACACACAGTTTTTAAACATCAGTAACTCATAATTAGCACTGATTATAAACTCAATAAAATTAAATTTCAATTCTAGGTTAAAACGCAAGAATTATATGAAATTTTTGTAATTCCTTGAGATTTTCCAGGTAAAATCTAATTTTCCAGGTAAAATCTAATTCCCTGAGAACAGGTTTTCCACAAGAATTGCCACCCTGAATATTCACTAGTGTCAATGGGTCACACCGTACTGTAAACACTTCCAGTTTCCCCAGTGGACACAGTTATACTACGATGTCGCCAATGCGTTACTTAATTTTCGGTCAATTTAAGATTCTAGTGGACAAAATCTATAACAATTGCTTGCAATGCCTCTGCTCTAGTCATACATCCATACTGTTCCCAGCAACGATTTATTTCATTATCAATTTATTTCATTATATTTAATAATTTGCACAACTGTTATCCTTCAACCAACCACAGACTTTCTATAGGACCAAAATCATAATAGCGATTTGCATTGCGCCTTTATTCCCTTATTTATCCCCTCAACGCCACGAATCTAAATTTAGAACTTATCCAAAGTTTACAGACACCGAACAATATTTCACAAATTTTGTAACACACTGAACGTGTGCTCTACAACATTGCTTACATGTTTTATTCGTTAACTGGCCCGTGGTAAGCCGAACTGCTAGCTAGCGAGAAGGCTGCATTTGTCCGTAACTTATTTTTCTCATCAATCTTTGCTTCCATACTTTAAAGCAGGAACTAGTACAAACATCCTTCGTGATCGCCGTTTCATTTTAATTAATTATACACCTCCATGCATTTTGGCCACAACACTCCCTAAAAACTGCATTTAGCACTAGACACTAAAAGGAGAGGAAAATTTTTCGTTGTTATGAAACCATCGTAAATTTCACCACTCCATATATTATTCAAACGAAGTTTGTGCACTAGTTAATTAGAATTATAATACCACCAATACTGGCAACCTACATGATTACCCTGCAATTCGTAATTAAGTGAACGGGGGGGGGGGGGGGGAGAGAGAGAGAGGAGGAGAGCAACGAATCACCTTTAAGCTAATTGTCTACCTTTCCAGTCTCCAACAGCGCGCGGGGAAATACAAATCTTCCCGCGCAACCTCTCATTTCTCTTATATCATTTCTCCCTATGTAAGCGGGCGCAAACAAAATATTTTCGGAATCTGAGGAGAAAGTGGATGATCGATATTTCATGTAAAGGTCCTGCTGCGAGAAGCGCCTTTGTTTTAATGACTGCCAGCCCAGTTCCTGTATCATATCCCTGGCACACTCCAATTTCTTGGTAATACAAAACAAGTTGCTCTTAACTTTTTCGATGTCCTCTTGTCAATCTTATCTGATCCGCACAGCAATACTCCAGAATAGGGCGGACAAGCGTATTTAAAGTCAGTTTAGTAGACCTGTTGCACCTAAATGTTCTGCGAATGCGTGGCAGTGTTAGCTTTCCCCACAACATTATCTCTGTGAGCGTTCCAACTTAAGTTATTCGTAACGTGGCTGGATTGAAGAGTTTTTAGCAAACAGAACACAGCATGTTGTTATCAATGGAGAGACGTCTACAGACGTTAAAGTAACCTCTGGCGTGCCACAGGGGAGTGTTATGGGACCATTGCTTTTCACAATATATATAAATGACGTAGCAGATAGTGTCGGAAGTTCCATGCGGCTTTTCGCGGATGATGCTGTAGTATACAGAGAAGTTGCAGCATTAGAGAATTGTAGCGAAATGCAGGAAGATCTGCAGCGGATAGGCAGTTGGTGCAGGGAGTGGCAACTGTCCCTTAACATAGACAAATGTAATGTGTTGCGAATACATAGAAAGAAGGAACCTTTATTGTATGATTATATGATAGCGGAACAAACACTGGTAGCAGTTACTTCTGTAAAATATCTGGGAGTATGCGTGCGGAACGATTTGAAGTGGAATGACCACATAAAATTAATTGTTGGTAAGGCGGGTGCCAGGTTGAGATTCATTGGGAGAGTCCTTAGAAAATGTAGTCCATCAACAAAGGAGGTGGCTTACAAAACACTCGTTCGACCTATACTTGAGTATCGCTCATCAGTGTGGGATCCGTACCAGATCGGTCTGACGGAGGAGATAGAGAAGATCCAAAGAACAGCGGCGCGTTTCGTCACAGGGTTATTTGGTAACCGTGATAGCGTTACGGAGATGTTTAATAAACTCAAGTGGCAGACTCTGCAAGAGAGGCGCTCTGCATCGTGGTGTAGCTTGCTCGCCAGGTTTCGAGAGGGTGCATTTCTGGATGAGGTATCGAATATATTGCTTCCCCCTACTTATACCTCCCGAGGAGATCACGAATGTGAAATTAGAGAGATTATAGCGCGCACGGAGGCTTTCAGACAGTCGTTCTTCCCGCGAACCATACGCGACTGGAACAGGAAAGGGAGGTAATGACAGTGGCACGTAAAGTGCCCTCCGCCACACACCGTTGGGTGGCTTGCGGAGTATCAATGTAGATGTAGAACTGAATCCGAAAGTATTCCACCTTAATGTACAGCCTCTAGATGTTTGAAATTTATCGTGTAAAAAATTTTGCGGCTTCCGTTTAGCATTCATTTGGATGAGTTTACACTTCTCGATATTTAGAGTCACCTGCCACGTTTTGCACAATGCAGGTATCTTTTTCTACATCCGTCTAGAATTCATTCTGAATAACTGACGACTTTACATGACGGAAAATGACAGCATTATCTACAAACAATGCAGAAGAACTGCTCAGATTGACTCTTAAATCGCTTATGTAGATCAGGGACAGCAGATGGGCAGTAACATTTCCTTGGGGGACGCCAAATGGTACTTCTAGTTTACTCTACGGCTTTCCGTCTATTACGAACTGTGACCTTTTGACAGGAAATCACGAATCTAGTCACGCAATTTATAAGTCGGTTGTGAGGAACATCATCAAAAAGGGTTCTAAAAATATGGAGTGAATTTTATGTCCCTGTCGAAAGTGCTCACTACTTCATGAGAAAGAGTTAGCTGGGTTTCACAAAACAGTTTTTTCTAAGTTCAGACTGGCGGGAACCGCGCATTGGTACCAACTGCAATCTTAAATGTTACGAGGGCTTAGTAATCTAGGATTAAAATTTCGGCACCGAAGTGTACATGAGAACTGAGAAGATACAGAGTGTCAAGATTGGAAATTTGATTCAGAGGGTGGCTGCGACCGAAACGCGATCTAGAGTATAACTTTGAGAGAAAAAGAGGATCTAATGGAACTTCTATATTGACCAGTAACAGCGACCGCGGACTGATTTTATGTCATTTGTAGACTGGAAACTCGCCGTCCGCGTACCCCTTATGCCATCAGACGGTTTGCGTAGATTATTGTGTCTCGCGTCCTTTACTTATTTCTCTGGCAACCCATTTGTGAATGCTGCGCCGAAGTACAAACACTGACTGTGCCAGCATTAGTGTCTACGTGAGACGTATGCCTAAGGAATCTGTTCGACGCTTGGCACGCCTGTAAACTTACGCTTTCTGAATTTAAGAGTAAGCTCTGGCCTAATGCCCAACGGCTTTATCACAGCGCCTCGCAACGCAGACCGTTTAACACTTCTTTCACAACCTCACGGCGACTAACAACTAAAATACACTCCTGGAAATGGAAAAAAGAACACATTGATACCGGTGTGTCAGACCCACCATACTTGCTCCGGACACTGCGAGAGGGCTGTACAAGCAATGATCACACGCACGGCACAGCGGACACACCAGGAACCGCGCAGTCTTTAACACTGGTAGCATGCCGCGACAGCGTGGACGTGAACCGTATGTGCAGTTGACGGACTTTGAGCGAGGGCGTATAGTGGGCATGCGGGAGGCCGGGTGGACGTACCGCCGAATTGCTCAACACGTGGGGAGTGAGGTCTCTACAGTACATCGATGTTGTCGCCAGTGGTCGGCGGAAGGTGCACGTGCCCGTCGACCTGGGACCGGACCGCAGCGACGCACGGATGCACGCCAAGACCGTAGGATCCTACGCAGTGCCGTAGGGGACCGCACCGCCACTTGCCAGCAAATTAGGGACACTGTTGCTCCTGGGGTATCGGCGAGGACCATTCGCAACCGTCTCCATGAAGCTGGGCTACGGTCCCGCACACCGTTAGGCCATCTTCCGCTCGCGCCCCAACATCGTGCAGCCCGCCTCCAGTGGTGTCGCGACAGGGCAGTACGGAGGGACGTACGGAGGGACGTACGGAGGGACGTACGGAGGGACGTACGGAGGGACGTACGGAGGGACGTACGGAGGGACGTACGGAGGGACGTACGGAGGGACGTACGGAGGGACGTACGGAGGGACGTACGGAGGGACGTACGGAGGGACGTACGGAGGGACGTACGGAGGGACGTACGGAGGGACGTACGGAGGGACGTACGGAGGGACGTACGGAGGGACGTACGGAGGGACGTACGGAGGGACGTACGGAGGGACGTACGGAGGGACGTACGGAGACGTGTCGTCTTCAGCGATGAGAGTCGCTTCTGCCTTGGTGCCAATGATGGTCGTATGCGTGTTTGGCGCCGTGCAGGTGAGCGCCACAATCAGGACTGCATACGACCGAGGCACACAGGGCCAACACCCGGCATCATGGTGTGGGGAGCGATCTCCTACACTGGCCGTACACCACTGGTGATCGTCGAGGGGACGCTGAATAGTGCACGGTACATCCAAACCGTCATCGAACCCATCGTTCTACCATTCCTAGACCGGCAAGGGAACTTGCTGTTCCAACAGGACAATGCACGTCCGCATGTATCCCGTGCCACCCAACGTGCTCTAGAAGGTGTAAGTCAACTACCCCGGCCAGCAAGATCTCCGGATCTGTCCCCCTTGAGCATGTTTGGGACTGGATGAAGCGTCGTCTCACGCGGTCTGCACGTCCAGCACGAACGCTGGTCCAACTGAGGCGCCAGGTGGAAATGGCATGGCAAGCCGTTCCACAGGACTACATCCAGCATCTCTACGATCGTCTCCATGGGAGAATAGCAGCCTGCATTGCTGCGAAAGGTGGATATACACTGTACTAGTGCCGACATTGTGCATGCTCTGTTGCCTGTGTCTATGTGCCTGTGGTTCTGTCAGTGTGATCATGTGATGTATCTGACCCCAGGAATGTGTCAATAAAGTTTCCCCTTCCTGGGACAATGAATTCACGGTGTTCTTATTTCAATTTCCAGGAGTGTAGTATCACTACTTTTCAAGTTCCACCACCTTTTCCCCTAATTTAATTGCACAAGCATCCCCACTTGCTAAACCTACTGTATAACAGCCCAACAGTTTTGTAAACTGCCTCTTCACAAATCACTTATGAGTACTGCATCTTTCTTACGAATCAGATACTATAGGTGGACGTTTTAATTATCATCTGCAGATATTAAGTTGCGTAGTTCTTGTCCACACGCACATGCCTGCCTCACTGGCACGCATTGAAAACCCTGGGTCACAGTGCCGTATCACGCAGCTAGAGAAACCAAATCAAAATTGCTCACTCTTATGACAAGTGCAGACGCAGAATAGGGAGTATGCAGAATGGACCACTGTTGTAATACATGCGCCAAACTAACGCGTGCGCGAAGTCTACCATATTAAAACCGAGTAAACAGTTATGTCGAAGGCAAAGGGATATGGTTTATCTTACTAAATCCGCATTTTAGCAGTTAGGCTTACGTACAAGCGAACGGTTTTCTGATGTGAATGTCCCCACCGCCGTACTAGGCAAGGTCGTTTGGCATTGCCTTCCTCCGACCGTAAAGGGGATGAATGATGACAACACCCAGTCATCTCGAGGTAGGAAAATACCTGACCCCGCCGGGAATCGAACCCGGGACCCCGTGCGCGAGCAGTGAGAACGCTACCGCAAGACCCCGACCGGCGATGTACTGTAAATAAAATCAGCAACAGTAAAGAGAGGAGGCTACACGAAGTCACGAGCGGTTCTCACAAAGCGGCTGATGGCACCGCGTGAGAAAAATGAGTTTTACCGACGTTCTCCCCGTCAACAGAAGTTCACTGAACAGTAAAAATGAATGTAAATGAAGCGCGCTACATCAACTCAGTTTTTTCGGTAGACTATTTCCCTTTAAAAAATTAGAAAGGACTTGGATCGTAATTGCGCGTTTTCTCCGATACTATATGAAATACATCTCATTCGATTCTGAAGAAACCAACTAACGCATAAAAATTTCTTTCCTACCTTAATAGTATATCACAGATGAATTATACTAGGTCTACAACTTTGCTTCTGCCGTTTTTTCTCGAAGCTAGAGACTTTGTGAAAAACTTACAAAAAATTTACGATTCAAAGTACTGGCCGTCGTTGGCCACTGCTTTCTCCTAGCTTTAGGGCAGCATACGAATCCCGCAGTGTATGAACTGGGCATCTTGAGGGGAGCCAAGAATCGATCCAATTTTGCACTTGCCCTAGCTGACTAGCACTTGCGGTCATCTGGACGTGTGTCATAGATAAACGCGACAGAGGGAAGAATATCTGGAGAATAAAGCGCGTGGGGTAGAACTTCTTATTTTTACGTTTCCAAGTATGTTCTTACGAGATTTTCGACATAGGGTCGTGCACGGTCATGCTGCAAAATAATCTCTTCATGTCTATCGCTGTAGTGTGGCCGTTTGTCTTTCAGTGCTCGGCTGAAACATCAATTCCTTTGGATAACTGTCTCCTGTGATTGTTCCCGTCGGTTGCAGTAGCATCGAAAGCTCGCTCTCTTTCACAACCACGCCGGTTTTCAACTTAAAAATTCCCACTCTTGAAGCACGGAAACTATATTCTGCGAAGTTCGGTCACTAACAAGTGTCTTATCGTAGGTCTTACCCACCTCTTTATGAGCCTCAGCCGCTGAATTCATATCAAAGCAGAAAATTAAAACTTCCCGCAATGACGAGAACTTAGCTGACGTATTCAGTAGAGAATACCTTTATGGTCCAATCAAAAATCGACTGGTATTTTGATGGCCTTATGTTCTTAAATGCCTAAGCTTATCTTATGACACAACTAACGACTTGCACCACTACTTTCCGCTACTGCCGTATGTTGCAAAACGGCGGAAGCAAGGTTGCAGATCTAATAATTTCCAAGTACTCAGCAGCATAAAATTTTATAGGTTTCGAGTGAAGAATGTGGTCGCTGTTGATTTACGTTTGATTCATTTTACGTGATATGTGCTACACGGAGCTAACACGTAACTTTTTAAATGCAGTTGCAAAGCCACGTTTCATCACAGAATGGAGTCAACAGAAGTTTAAGTATGTTACTTGGGCCCACTGCCTGGAGGGTCAATCAAACAGTTAGTGCAAGTTGGCGAATGTTTCTCAAATTAGTGATAGTGATTTATTGTTTTGCTTACTGCTGTAAGAAAGACATTCCACACCAACAGTTGCATAATGGGAAAGCTGAAGCATCTCTTATTTAGGACGAAACATTACTTGCTTGTTGAAAACGTGAATGCAATAATTTCTATGTCGTACGGAAATTTTCAAAGTCTCCCGCAGAAGCTATTTCTGTCGGAAGTGAAGATTTACCAGTCCTAACTCCCAGAAAAGGAAAATAAAATAGTTGCAGGGAAAACCCCGATATTTATGAAAATCAGCTTCATTGTCAACTCGTGTGTTGAGAGCTATGAACTTAGAAGCTTCTATGGTAAGTTTTTGAATGAAGATTTATCACAGTTTCGTCGGTACCGAGACTCGAACTCGCGACCTTTGCCTACGGACTGAGCCACCCAAGTACGTCTCAGGACCCGCCCTCACAGTGGTACTTCAGCCAGTAGTCCGGCTCCTACCTTACAAAGGATGAGGTCACGATTTGGAGTATGTCCTCCACGCGGTTTTAATGTGCCAGTAGGTTTCGTATCAGCGCACACTCCGCTGCAGACCAAAATTTCATTATGGATCTTACAGATCACGATACCTGTTGACAATTTAGTTGCACGCGGGGCAGAAGAAAACCCTGCAATCCGCTTACCATAAAATTCTGGTCTGCTGTTACAAATTCACTTATTTCAGAATATCTGAATAACAGCATCTTGGGAAAACACTGATCAAAAGTATCCGGACACCCCCAAAACTTTTTCATATTAGGTGCATTGTCCTGCCACCTACTGCCAGGTACTCCATGTCAGCGACCTCAGTAATCAGACATCGTCAGAGAGCAGAATGGTACGCTCCACGGAACTCACTGTGTCACTTGTGTTATACGTCTGTACTCGAGAATTACACACTCAAAAATCCCTAGGTCTACACTGTTTCCGATATGATTGTGAAGTGGAAACGTGAAGGGACACGTACAGCACAAAAGTGTGCAGGCCGACCTCATCTTAAGTGACAGAGACCGTATGTAATAGGCACAGATCTATCCAGACCATCACACAGGAATTCCAAACTGCATCAGGATCCACTGCAAGTACTATGACAGGTAGGCGGGAGGTGAGAAAACCTGGATTTCATTGTCGAGCGGCTGCTCTTAAGCCACACATCACGCCGGTAAATGTGAAGCGACATCGCGCTTGGTGGAAGGAGCGTAAACATTAGACGATTGACCAGTGGAAAAATGTTGCGTGGAGTGACGAATCACTTTACACAGTGTGGCGATCCCATGGCAGATAGTGGGTATGGCGCTTGCACGGTGAACGTCATCTGCCAGCGCGTTTTGTGCAAACGGTAAAATTCGGAGACGGTGGTGTTATTGTGTGGTCGTGTTTTTCGAGGATGGGGCTTGCACACGTTTTTTGCGTGCAACTGTCACACCGCAGGCCTACATTTATGTCTTGAGCACCTTCTTGCTTCCTACTGCTGAAGAGAAATTCCGGGATGGCGATTGCATCTTTCAACACGACCGAGTACCTGTTCATAATGCACGGCCTGTGGCGGATTGGTTACGCGACAATAACATCCCTGTAATGGACTGGCCTGCACAGAGAACTGACCTGAATCCTACAGAACACCTTTGGGATGTTTTGGAACGCCGACTTCGTGCCTAGCCTCACCAACAGACATCGATACCTCTCCATAGTGCAACATTTCGTGAAGAATGGGCTGCCATTCCCAAGAAACCTTCCAGCACCTGATTGAACGTATGCCTGCCAGAGTGGAAACTCATCAAGGCTAAGGGTGTGTCAACACCATACTGAATTCCAGCATTACCGATGGTGGGCACCACAAACTTTTAACTCTCTTTCAGCCAGGTGTCTGATGTTTCGGCTCCGGTATCTGTCGTAGCAATGAAGAATATAACGCTAAGAAAGATTTCAAGCTATAAGCAGAACAAACTCAATCCGAAAAGAGGAAATAGAATTAAACTCACAGGTACATAATATGCTATGTAACCAAGACTTGTGCGTTTGATTATATTATGTAGTACTATAGGCTTATTTCTGCGTGAGTGCCATGTTCAGGTTATATCAAGTGGTCGTGATATGTGTCAGCTCCTTCTACACTAATGAGCAAGTTTGCTCCTTAGATGCTTTTGGAACTACAGTAGGTGTTGAATCTTTGCTAGAATAGTCGTAACATCCATGGCAACTGTCAATACGCGCCGAAACGAATTTCCTGTGAACAATAGAAAACTGCAGGCTGTTGAGAAAAGCTTTGAGATGAAAGTAAATACACCGTTCAATCATTCCATTATTTCTGAAGTATTACCATTATTTCTGAAGTATTAATAACCAGCAGAATAATAAGTAGGTAAACGAAAAGGCAGACTTAACACTTCGGATATATTCGTATCGTGCCTAACTTGGATGGCGGGTGAAGTGGAGATCAGAGCTGGTTCGGCAGTGTCTGAAGACGGCCATGTCTCCTGCGGTCAGGATCGGATAGGAACTTTATTAGCAATCTGTTATTTGGACTTGATTGAGGACTCAAAGTGGACTATAATTGTGCAGTTCCTTGTTTTAAGCCTTTTGAGTGGCATCCTGTATAAAAAACACAAAGGGAAGTCCACAGTAAATTCTTGACGGTATTTGTTCTGTCGTTGCGACTGCTAAATGCGTGATTTTTTCACCAGACGAGTTTCGCTCTATTGAGGTAAAGCATTAACAGTGGTCTGTAACTTAAGTTACTTCCATTTTGCTTTTAGATCGAAAAACATTTCGATAAGAATGCGTTTCTTTTCACTTACGTTGATTTTTGCTTTATTTCTCGGGAAACGCCGTCTGATAGCACATCGTTTATCTGCGTTAGACAATGACAATTTTGGTGTCATTTGTAGTAGCAATGCAGGAAGGACGTGAATAAGCAGACTAGTTTTCGTGTCTAGTTCAGACTAGCAACCAGCCAGCTAGTTTCCGTGTTTGAGGCGGAGGTTCTGTATGTACCGCTGCCCGACCTGACCCAGAATCCCCCCTCCCGCGCTCCTACAGCACGCAACACCGTGCGCCCTTTCCCTATTCAGGTCGCTGCCGCGTCGTGCAACCAACAGCTACGGCCGGGTACTCTTCCCACGCACAATCACTGACGATTCACCTGATGTATCCTCTAAATGGAGAGCAGTTTAATTACCACAGAGAGGTTACGACGTACCAGGTGCAGCCACGTAATAAACTGAGCACAGAAATCAATCGTGTAATGTGTTCCAAGTAGTCTTGGAAGTACTGTGGGAGCGATGAAACGGTGTACACGTGACTTTAGCATTTTTTTCTCTCAAGCTCTTTTCGACCACAATGTGGCTAGAGGCTGTAGAAACATGCAAAATTAGGGGAATATAGATGAAGACCACTGGAAAATTAAAGATCTTTACGAAGAAGATAAGAACTCAGATGGCAAGCCAGTACTAAACAAAGATGGGAAGCTAAGAAGAGGAAGGATATAGTGAAGATATTTGAGATATTACAGAAAGAACTTCTTGATGCAATAATTTACCAACAGCCGTATGTATTTTAGAAAATTATTTTATTTTACGAACTTCTATATGCTACCAGTTTCGGCATTTCGAGGTGCATTCAAGTTCTAAGGCCTCCGATTTTTTTTCTAATTAACTACTCACCCGAAATCGATGAAACTGGCGTTACTTCTCGACGTAATCGCCCTGCAGACGTACACATTTTTAACAACGCTGACGCCACGATTCCATGGCAGCGGCGAAGGCTTCTTTAGGAGTGTTTTGACGACTGGAAAATCGCTGAGGCAATAGCAGCACGGCTGGTGAATCTGCGGCCACGGAGAGTGTCTTTCATTGTTGGAAAAAGCCAAAAGTCACTAGGGGCCAGGTCAGGTGAGTAGGGAGCACGAGGAATCACTTCAAAGTTGTTATCACGAAGAAACTGTTGCGTAACGTTAGCTCGATGTGCGGGTGCGTTGTCTCGGTGAAACAGCACACGCGCAGCCCTTCCCGGACGTTTTTGTTGCAGTGTAGGAAGGAATTTGTTCTTCAAAACATTTTCGTAGGATGCACCTGTTGCAGTAGCGCCCTTTGGAAAGCAATGGGTAAGGATTACGCCCTCGCTGTCCCAGAACATGGACACCATTTTTTCAGCACTGGCGGTTACCTGAAATTTTTTTGGTGGCGTTGAATCTGTGTGCTTCCATTGAGCTGACTGGCGCTTTGTTTCTGGATTGAAAAATGGCATCCACGTCTCATCCACTGTCACAACCGACGAAAAGAAAGTCCCATTCCTGCTGTCGTTGCGCATCAACATTGCTTGGCAACGTGCCACACGGGCAGCCGTGTGGTCGTCCGTCAGCATTCGTGGCACCCACCTGGATGACACTTTTCGCATTTTCAGGTCGTAAAACACGATTGTGTGCACAGAACCCACAGAAATGCCAACTCTGGAGGCGATCTGTTAAACAGTCATTCAGCGATCCCCAAAATAATTCTCTCCACTTTCTCGATTATGTCGTCAGACCGGCTTGTGCGAGCCCGAGGTTGTTTCGGTTTGTTGTCACACGATGTTCTGCCTTCATTAAACTGTCACACCCACGAACGCACTTTCGACACATCCATAACTTCGCACTTTCGACACATCCATAACTTCGCACTTTCGACACATCCATAACTTCGCACTTTCGACACATCCATAACTTCGCACTTTCGACACATCCATAACTTCGCACTTTCGACACATCCATAACTCCATCACCAAATGTCTCCAACTGTCGATGAATTTCAATTCGTTTCACACCACGCAAATTCAGAAGACGAATGATTGTACGCTGTTCCAGTAAGGAAAACGTCGCCATTTTAAATATTTAAAACGTTCTCATTCTCGCCGCTGGCGGTAAATTTCCATCCGCTGTACGGTGCTGCCATCTCTGGGACATATTGACAATGAACGCGGCCTCATTTTAAAACAACGCGTATGTTTCTATCTCTTTCCAGTCCGGAGAAATAAAACCAGAAGCCTTAGAACTTTAATGCACCTCGTACATTGATGCCATCTTCAGGCCCCACTCCGTCGTAAAATCGCTGTACACGGAAGGAGCCATATAACTGGATCCGTGAATCAATCGGCCTGCAACAGTTCTTGGTGGCCAGGCGACACTGACTGAGCAAGTCCGTCGTCTGGCCACGACGATGAGTGGGGCCTGAAGATGGCATCAATGTAATGCCAAAACTGGTAGCACGTAGAAGTTCATAAAATAATTTTCTAAAATACATACGGCTGTTGGTAAATTATTGCATCAAGAAGTTCATGCCAGCCGTCGTCCCACGATCCATAATGGATCAACGAAAAAGTTGTGGAGATGGCAGAGATACCGGGTGGTTAGAATTAAAGTGAAGCTACTAGCACAGGTCCAGTGTGGGCTGTAATTGCCGTATGGTAGCGAAACTTTATACATATGCTAATGTATCAAAGCTGAGCCGATTTACTCCGGGGAAAAAGGAAGAGTTCTAATTTTCACCAGGCGCCTATCAGGCGCTGCACAGCATCTGGTCGACGATACCGGTGCTGATATTTGACAGATTGTTTAAACAGCAGTAAACGACAACATATGCCTTTCTCATTTGTTTGACCTTTTCCGCCTTCGTTCCGTTGATAATCCATTGCCTGAAGCCCTCGGCACAAGGATCGTGCATCCGAACGTTGAGCGTGCCGAGTTTCTTACGTCATACCGTGGAGTAGCTCGTTCGGGTGTCTTTCCGAACGTGCGGAGCAATATTAGCAGGTCAGATATTCTGAGCGCGCGTCTGAGCGTTAACTAATGAGGTTTTAGAATGCCACCTACATCACATGCACGCCATAGCAAATTTAAAATCATTGGGAAACCCATTGTTAACTGCGAAATTCGTTGACATAAAATGATAAAAACAATACTCGTGGCAAAAGTATTTTTTTAAATTGCGTATTATGAGACTATCCCGTTCGAAGGCAACGACACACGGGGGATCCACCGAAAACTTATTCTTGGTGCAGTTTGTTATAATTAAATTTAAATTAGTAACATAGCTACGATTAAGCCTTTTAGTAATTGTCAACTTGGCAGGACTGACAATGATTTGCCGGCGGTTTAGCGTAATGAGTAGCGTTAACCGTTCTCAAGGAGATGTGTTATATGGCGGTGGTTAGCGTCTCGCCACAATTTTTTTCCTACCATTTCGCGTATTTAATAGGTTCTGATGCTTTATTATTAGTTTAATATAAGTATATACCATAACATTTGACGTTATACGTTCACTTTTTTGAGGAGTGAATGTTCCATTGGCTTAATCTGCAGGACAGCTTGTGCTACTTGTATAAAGACATTTTGTTCCTTTTCAAGTTTCGTAATTCCCATGTTGTAAAGATTCTGCTACTGGGTAGGAACAGTGATCAAGTAAGAATGGCTTACGTTTTTACTAAAATGTGTACATGATAAAATAATTTATCTTATGTGGAGAACTATTGCAAATTTGTGTCCCACTGTAATGGAACCTTTATGACCTGTGTCCTTATTGATTCGACATGGTACATTCCTTTTTGTCTTTAAAGATATACATGGATACTGAAGTTTTTGTTTGTGTATATTACATATAGAACAATGTGACTAAGATATGGACAATGGAGGAAATGGGAATTCCGCACCCTGAGTGCGTTGTGATCGCGTTGGGGCCCCACGTACCGTGTGCCCAAGTCGCACCGTGCCTGAGCGTTCAGCAGAAAGTTGAACTCTGCACGCTCAACGTTGACGTCGCCAGCACGGCTTAATGAACCATTTCTATAGGTCTTTCTTGCATTCACAGCGCCAGATTTGCACCTGGTGGGCAAAAACCACCCGGTATTTGACAGCAATGTACCTGGAATGGAGCACATTCTCTCGGAATCGAGATCCTTCGGACAGCCAGCCGTGACAGAACTATTCCCCATTTTCAGTGTGACGGGCGAAATAGCGTCACACTTCAAGTTCCAGTGAGGTGTAGGAACACGCGAGGCAATACTGACGCCACCATTTATTTTACGGAAGATATATTGAAGCATTCCACCTCTGCTGTTTTCGGAAAGTATTCACTGTACAGGGTGATTCAAAAAGAATACCACAACTTTAGGAATTTAAAACTCTGCAACGACAAAAGGCAGAGCTAAGCACTATCTGTCGGCGAATTAAGGGAGCTATAAAGTTTCATTTAGTTGTACATTTGTTCGCTTGAGGCGCTGTTGACTAGGCGTCAGCGTCAGTTGATGCTAAGATGGCGACCGCTCAACAGAAAGCTTTTTGTGTTATTGAGTACGGCAGAAGTGAATCGACGACAGTTGTTCAGCGAGCATTTCGAACGAAGTATGGTGTTAAACCTCCTGATAGGTGGTGTATTAAACTTTGGTGTAAACAGTTTACAGAGAATGAGTGTTTGTGCAAAGGGAAAAATTCTGGACGGCCCAGAACGAGTGATGAAAATGTAGCACGCATCCAGCAAGCATTTGTTCGCAGCCCAGGAAAATCGACTCGCAAAGCTAGCACAGAGCTGCAAATTCCACAATCAACTGTATGGAGAGTCCTACGAAAAAGGTTAGTTATGAAACCTTATCGTCTGAAATTGGTTCAAGCACTGTCTGCAGCTGATAAGATTAAAAGAATCGATTGCTGTGATTTTATCCTTGCTCAAATGGAAACAGATGAATCTTTCGTTTCAAAGATTGTGTTTAGTGATGAAGCAACTTTCCACACTAACGGGAAAGTCAACCGTCACAATGTCTGTATATGGGGCACTGAGAATCCGCGGGAAACAACTCAGTATGAATGTGACTCGTTTAAGGTGCACGTTTTCTGTGCCATTTCAGCCAATAAAGTTTTTGGTCCCTTTTTCTTCGAAGGTGCTACTGTAACCGGACTACGGTATCTGGAGATGTTAGAGAATTGGCTGTTCCCTCAGCTCGAACAAGAAGCACAACAATTCATATTTCAGCAGGATGGAGCGCCACCACATTGGCACTTATCTGTCCGTAACTACCTGAACGTCAACTACCCGAGGCGATGGATCGGCCGCCAGGCAGCCCGTGACAGAGCACTTCATCACTGGCCTCCAAGAAGCCCTGATCTTACCCCCTGCGATTTTTTCTTATGGGGGTATGTTAAGGATACGGTGTTTCCGCCACCTCTCCCAGCCACCATTGATGATTTGAAACGAGAAATAACAGCAGCTATCCAAACTGTTACGCCTGATATGCTACAGAGAGTGTGGAACGAGTTGGAATATCGGGTTGATATTGCTCGAGTGTCTGGAGGGGGCCATATTGAACATCTCTGAACTTGTTTTTGAGTGAAAAAAATTTTAAATACTCTTTGTAATGATGTATAACAGAAGATTATATTATGTCTCTTTCATTACATACACATTTTTAAAGTTGTGGTATTCTTTTTGAATCACCCTGTATTTTATCTGGCACGACTGGCCAATTTCGGTCTTACAGGCCATTTTCAAGAGCATACGCTGTCTTTGTACAACACCGATACACAATGCGCTTAATGTCTGTAAGGCCGAAACTGTCCGTTTCCACACATCTTGCACTATGGCCGAACTGTAGAGAGATTCCTAACCGGAAACGGAGGGGAAGTTCCTATTAACATGTGCCCAGACATGGACGATGTGCGTGCAACGACAACAAATGGTCCCAGTGCAACCATAAAGAGCTGCATCGCATCCCCTTCAGGACAGAAGTTCAAAGTGGCCCACGCAAGGGATGCAACGCACGCGTTCACACGTCACTCCATGGATCGCCGAACTGTTTCACACGTTCCGGCACCTCTACAGTAGTGTCTCACTGTTGAGGGGTCTCCACATCAGAAACATGTTCACCACACACACCTTTCAGATACCACAGACGTAAAAATCCAGGTGGTCTGGGTCAGCACCGACTCAAAGGTATGCTGTGGCGCTTGTTGGTGACGTCACGTCAGCTAGGCACGGCCAACGCCAGGTCTGTTGCAGGCACAAACGCCTGGGCGTGCTTATCGCTATAAATCTCTTATTTTTGGACAAAATGTTTGGTATTTTTATGGACTCTGCAGTTTTATTTGGATGAAATATTTTCTTACTATCATAAAGCTACAAATGATCATAATTCTGTATTACTGAATCCTGTCGAAACAAACTTAGATCAATATGAGAAGACGCTTTGCCCCATTGCGAGCTTCGGAAATTTTACATTCAAGTAACTATATTTACTTGATCCATTTTGTTATCGAAACTTACCCCCTCACAATTAATTCGTTTCTTTTATTTATTTATTTATTTATTTCCGTTTGATAACGTCACTGGAAATGTTAATTTACATGTGTAAATGTCCAACAGTTGCCAGTCAGATTACAGTCGTTTTCGACGAAAGGAATTTTAAACAGGAAACAAAATAGCTTCATACATCGAAAATACTGCTGAGCTTAAACTTTTTTAAACATGCACATCAGAAAAGATAAATATTCCCTCTTGCAACTGAAACGAGAAACTTTATAAGACAAAAAAATTATTTAATAAAAAGTATCTTTTTTGCCTTTTCTTCTGTCCCCCACCCCCTCCCCCATCGTGTACAATCGCAAGATATTTCATAACATTCAGTGCTCCTCACCCCATAGTCAACCAATATACCTAAAGAAGAGCACCAATATGTTCACAGTTTCTTGTAAAAGCAACCCAGTACAAACGTAACTTCCTTAGATTTGCAAATAAGATAAAGAAGCACGAATTCTGTTGCTGCTGGACCATGAAGTTGTTTTTGTATGTCAATCCCTAAAACAGGTGGAAATTTAAGTTCAGGAGTACACTATTTGTTAAGAGGTGTAATGAATTGCACAATTGGTTGCAGAAATCTGTCAGAACAATGAGTGATGGTCAACTACCGCCAATAGTTTCACATTTTCCTGTGTCAGGGAGGGAGACACCACCATTACGTTTCTGCCTGCAACAGACGTGGCGTTCGCCGTGCCTAGCTCACGTGACGTCACCAACAAGCGCCGAGGCCTTCCTTTGAGTCGGTGTTGTCCGAGTCCGGTAATCTAGCAGGCCGTGCTACAGGGCCCCAGCGTCCGGGGATGATGTTGTGGCGAACTGCAATATGGAAGTCATAAAAGAGCCACGTAACTTTTATTGGCATAGGCTCATTCTCAACCAGCCCGGGCAGAGATAAGTCGAGGTACATTCCTTCATTGAGGCGTAGTGGAATAATATGTCGACGATAATTATTCCTGCCCACAGTGATTCTCATTAGACGCCTCAACCATTCCCTGAAGATTCCCTGTAGTCACAGATAATGCAGACTGGTGATGCCAGTTGAAGTTGCTGCGTTGGTAAAGAGGACAGATAAATCCCACTTAAGGTCTGGTACAAAAACCATCGACAAAATCCTTACCGCAAGGGGAAATCGGCTGCTCAATCTGTATTCGTTGCAGATAGTGATAGTAGCGCCTGTCGTGCAGACTATAAATAATCGCTTTGGCTTAAACCATGTCGGCGGGCCAATTGCCTAGAACTTTCACTAGGATTCACCTCAATATCGTATGGAACTCTCTCCTCTAAATCCTCTGTATACACAGTCCGCCACCTCCCTGCACGATCGCCAGTCTGAAAGGACCAATGATCGTACGAACGCCCACAAAGGGCATTAGAGGTTGATTTGGTTGGTGTGAGTGTACTTGTTTTGGTATAGCCGTGCTGTCTCTCGACCGTTTCCATTTGCTTGTACACAAACACCATTTACGCTTGTTCCCGACACAAATACTGGACCATTCTCCTGCTTACAGTACCCTGCGTCAATCTCTCAGCCTGCATGACAGGAACACATGGCACGTTGCCAGCGCCATCTGCCGTGGCTACGATGCATTTTCGGACATGTTTATACGACCTTTTCTCCTCTACTTCCAGTTCTCAATCCGTTCCTGCAGTTTGTCGGTTTTACTAATGTTACCGTTCCCAACAACTGCTTCCCTTTCATGCCCCTCGACTCATAACTGCCATCTGGTTTCTGACGAGAGGGCATGAAAGGGAAGCAGTTGTTGGGAAGGGCGTGAGACAGCGTTGTAGCCTCTCCCCGATGTTATTCAGTCTGTATATTGAGCACGCAGTAAAAGAAACAAAAGAAACAAAAGAAAAGTTCGGAGTAGGTATAAAAATTCATGGAGAAGAAGTAAAAACTTTGAGGTTTGCCGATGACATTGTAATTCTGTCAGAGACAGCAAAGGACTTGGAAGAGCAGTTGAACGGAATGGATAGTGTCTTGAAAGGAGGATATAATATGATCAACAAAAGCAGAACGAGGATAATGGAATGTAGTCGAATGAAATAGGGTGATGCTAAGGGAATTAGATTAGGAAATGAGACACAAAGTAGTAAAGGAGTTTTGCTATTTGGGGAGCAAAATAACTGATGATGGTCCAAGTAGAGAGGATATAAAATGTAGACTGGCAATGGCAAGGAAAGCGTTTCTGGAGAAGAGAAATTTGGTAACATCGAGTACAGATTTAATTGTCAGGAAGTAGTTTCTGCAAGTATTTGTATGGAGTGTAGCCATGTATGGAAGTGAAACATGGACGGTAAATAGTTTGGACAAGAAGAGACTAGAAGCTTTCGAAATGTGGTGCTACAGAAGAATGCTGAAGATTAGATGGGTAGATCACGGAACTAATGAGGAGTTATTGAATAGAATTGGGGAGAAGAGAAGTTTGTGGCACAACTTTACTACAAGAAGGGGTCGGTTGCTAGGACATGTTCTGAGGCATAAAGGGATCACCAATTTAGTATTGGAGGGCAGCGTGGAGGGTAAAAATCGTAGAGGGAGACCAACAGATGAATACACTAAGCAGATTCAGAAGGATGTAGGTTGCAGTAGGTACTGGGAGATGAAGCAGCTTGCACAGGATAGGGTAGCATGGAGAGCTGCATCAAACCAGTCTCAGGACTGAAAACAACAACAACAACCCTATATAAAACCCGCCGTGGTAGTATGTATCAGTACATCTCAATACATGGTACTCCACACGAAGAAAATTATCTTGCAGGGTATGTTGAAGAGAGTCGAACTTCTGTTTACAGCCTTTGTCAACTTTGACAGACTTCGTCTATGTTTGACTAATACACACTACGAAATTTTGGCGGTAGCAGGAGGTCAAAAAACAGGTATCCACAGGTTATTTACATCCTGTGCAAAAACTGGATGACAATTTAAAGAGCCAAAGGTCATGAAAGGAAAGCATTGGTTGATAAGGTAAGGAAAGGGTTATAACCTATTCCAGATAAGCTATCAAAAACAGAAATCAGGTATATGGAGATTTAATTAAGTAGTTCGGGAGAAGAAATAGAAACTTAAGTCTTGAATGATACTTTAGTTCTACCAGAGGCGGCAAAGGGCTTTGGAGAGCAGCTGAACAGAATGGATGGCGTCTGCAGGAGGTAACAGGAAAAACAACAAAAGCAAAACAATGTAATCATGTGATGCTGAGGGAATTAGATTGGGAAACAAGACGAAAGGTAAGCGAGTGTTACTACTTTGGGCAGAAAAACAGCTGCTGACGGCCGAGATTGAGGGGATATAAAATGTAGACTCGCAATGGCAAGAAAACATTTCAGCAAAATTTAACATCCAGTACAGATGTGGCACGGAGTTTCTTCTGAATGTATTTGTCCGCTGTTTTGTATGTAAGCGAAACGTTGACGATATGCAGTTCACGAAACAATGGAAAATTAAACAGCTAAGTTGGCGCAAACGACGTTTTAGTCAGCCTGAATGTGGTCTATTCACAGAAGTTCCTATGGAGGGCACATTGAAATAGTCGACAGCATTTTCCTAGTAAAAATGTCCCGACGTGTTATGACGACCACCGACTTCTTGTACGGCAGTAAATTTTATGAAATGACTGACTGAATGGCTATGGGTTACCCGTTATCTCCAGCAATAGCCAACTTTATGGAACATTTTGAAGAACGTGTATTAAATTGGCTCCCCTGGTCTACCATTTTATCGTTATGTTTACGACATGGTTACAGTCTGACTGCATGTTGCTTAAGAGGTATTATGCCGTGTTGCAAAACATCCGGTTCACCATCGACACAGAAAGAACGACGTCTCGGCCATTCAGTGTGCCGCGAGCCGAAGCACACTATTCTACAGGGTTTTACAAAAAGGTATGGCCAAACTTTCAGGTAACATTCCTCACACACAAATAAAGAAATGATGTTATGTGGGCATGTGTCTGCAAACGCTTAATTTCCATGTTAGAGCTCATTTTAGTTTCTTGCACCTACGCTCAATGGAGCACGTTATGATTTCATACGGGATACTCTACCTGTGCCGCTAGAACATGTGCCTTTACAAGTACGACACAACATGTGGTTCATGACCGATGGAGCTCCTCCACATTTCAGTCGAAGTGTTCGTACACTTCTCAACAACAGATTCGGTGACCGACGGATTGGTAGAGGCGGACCAATTCCATGGTTCCCACGCTCTCCTGACCTCAACCCTCTTGACTCATTTATGGGGGCATTTGAAAGCTCTCGTCTACGCAACCCCGGTACCAAATGTAGAGACTCTTCGTGCTCGTATTGTGGACGGCTGTGATACAATACGCCATTCTCCAGGGCTGCATCAGCGCATCAGGGATTCCATGCGACTGAGGGTGGATGCATGTATCCTCGCTAACGGAGGACATTTTGAACATTTCCTGTAACAAAGTGTGAAGTCACGCAGGTACGTTCTGTTGCTGTGTGTTTCCATTCCATGATTAATGTGATTTGAAGAGAAGTAATAAAATGAGCTCTAACATGGAAAGTAAACGTTTCCGGACATGTCCACATAACATTTTCTTTGTTTGTGTGTGAGGAATGTTTCCTGAAAGTTTGGCCGTACCTTTTTCTAACACCCTGTATATCTTGGCGCCCCCGAGTTTTCACCATCCAGAAGAGAGCAGCTTCAAGAGGACATTGTATGTCCTATGCTGCCAATGTTAAATTATCGAATTTTGTGAACCATTATCTTGGAAACGTTTTGAGACACCAACTTACAATTTTCCGTAATTATTAAATGCACCATTCTGGATACACTAAACTAGAATTATTACTAAAATTGTATTGTGCAACTTTTTTCAAAGAATTGACAGATTTTGTACACAACTGAACATAAAAATAAAACTGAGGATATGTTAATTATTCTAGTTCCACATGTGTTGACCCTCACTTGACATGCTGTGAAAATTTCATGCCTCTACCATCAGTACTTTTTAGAAAATGGGTCACTTATTGCAAAAAATGTAGTTCAGAGATGTTTAAAACTTTTGTACTACAAACTCTTATACAGATTTACATTTCTTCGTCTTTTATGCACTAGAATTGCCCTGGCCCATTGTCTTCTCCAGCGTCAGAACAGCCCAATGCTTGCCTCTTCTTTTTGCTTCTTTTGTTATTTGCTGAGCAGCTAACTCTGCTACACGTACACGAAGCTCATCCAGTTCCTGCAGTCTTTTAGCTGTGTTGTGTCCAAATCTTACCCCTAACTTCTCCAGAACCTTTAGTATTTCACAGTTCCCACCATTAAGATTATTACATCGGACACTGCTAACTTGAGTCATAAGACCAAAAAATATATTTTTAGGCACACAGCACCACACAACATTATTGAAGGGCTCCTTCACATTCTGGGTCTTCCTAAGTAGCTCAAGATTTGTCAAATCTCTAAATAGGTTTTGATTGCATCCGTGTTTGGCGACATCGCGGTGAACGCACATTGGAAGCGTGTATTCGTCATCGCCATATTGGCATATCACCCGGCGTGATGGTATGGGGTCCCATGAGTTACACGTCTGTTAACTCTTGTTCGCATTGACGGCACTTTGAACAGTGGTCGTTACAATTGAGATCTGTTACGACCCGTGGCCCTACCCTTCATTCGATCCCTGCGGAACCCTACATTTCAGCAGCATAATGCACGACCGCATGTTGCAGGTCCTGTACGGGCCTTTCTGGATACAGAAAACGTTCGACTGCTGCCCTGACCAGCACATTCTCCAGATCTGTCACCAATTGAAAACGTCTGGTCAATGGTGGCCGAGCAACTGGCTCGTCACAATACGCCAGTCACTACTCTTGATGAACTGTGGTATCATTTTGAAGTTGCATGGGCAGCTGTACCTGTACACGCCATCCGAGGTCTGTTTGACTCAATGCCCAGGCGTATCAAGGCCGTTATTACGGCCAGAGGTGGTTGTTCTGGGTACTGATTTCTCAGGATCTATGCACCGAAATTGCGTGTAAATGTAATAACATGTCAGTTCTAGTATAATACATTTGTCCAATGAATACCGTCTATGATCTGCATTTCTTCTTACTGTAGTAATTTTAATGGCCAGTAGTGTACTTTCTACTATTGCTTCTTGTTCCTATTTTCAATTGTCCGCACGCAAAAGTCATGTTAACAGTGTCCGCATTCGTAAAAAACAAAACAAAACACAAAAAAAGTGCCAGGAAATTATATTCGAACCTTTGTCTTATATGTATATTTGATGTAGTAATACTATGGACAACCTCGTTAGTTTAACTTTAGTTTTGTTGCACGTTTCGAGCGAACAAGGAGAGGTATGTAATGTAGAAAGGCTGTTTTGTAGTTCAGCAGTTCCCTTTATACGGACCGACGAAACATGTTCGCTCCCCGAAAAACACTGGAAATACATTTTGCTATGTTTGGGCGGTTTCTAATCCGTCCTCACAGTATCCAGAGAGCTTTTGGACTTGGACTGACAGGAAATCCAAAGTCAGGTGACTGAAATGAGTCTAGTAAACGTAATCAGTGCAACCAAAATTCATGTACGAGGGGGGGGGGACCCAAAAGTTCAAATGACGGAGCACTATGAACTTTGAACTACTTAAACCTAACTAACCTAAGGACATCACACACATCCACGTCGGATGCAGGATTCGAACCTGCGACCGTAGTGGTCGTGCGGTTCCAGACAAGCCGCTCGACCACGACCCAAAAGTAACCAGAATCTTAATGCTGCACATCGTCTACTTGTAGTAGCAGGTTGCGCCGCCAGAGGGTTATAGTAAGATCTCTGCCGAGTCATCTGCCACGCGAGCGTCACCCAACAGTAAGAAGTGTTGTTTCTTTGGCAGTTCTTGAGTGTGCGAACAGTGCAGACGTGACACGAGGAAATGGCTAGTTCTTACGAACAACGTGCGGCAGTGAAGTTTTGTTTCTTGCTCGTCAAGAACGCAGCGAAACTGTTGCGATGATTCAGACAGCCTACAAAGACCGTGCTCTTAGTGAAACGCAAGTGTACGAATGGTTTTCTCGGTTTAAAAATGGAGAAATGGTGGTCGAAGATCAGCCCCGTTCCGGTCGACCTTCAACTGCTCGAAGCGAGGACAACATCGACAATATCCGTGGAGATGCGAAGACTGGCAGCAAAATTCGTGCCGAAGCCTCTACCTGAGATCAAAGGGATCGCGTTCAAGCCTGTCTCGAATTGAAGGACGCGTTCAAAGATGAGCCACATGTTTAAAACAAAATTACAGGTGATGAGTCGTGGTGCTATGGGTACGATTCAGAAATTAAACAACAGTCATCACAATGGAAGTCACCTGGTTCACCTCGACCAAAAAAAGATCGACACGTGAAATCGAATGTGAAGACGACGTTGATTTTTTTTTTTTTTTTTTTTTTTTTTTTTTTTTTTTACAGAGGGATCGTACACACTGAATTTGTCCCTGAAAACCAGACAGTAAACCAACACTTCCATTTGGAGGTTATGAAAGAGCTTCGCAGAAGTTTGTCGTGAGAACGTCCGACTTTGTGGGATTGTGGCGTGTGGTTGCTGCATCACGACAACGCTCCAGCGCACACGGCGCTCAGCGTTCGCCAGTTTTTGGCCGCGACGAAGACGACTACAATGACTCAAGCGTCCTATTCGCCGGATTTAGCACTATCTGACTTCTTCCTATTCCAGAGGACGAAGAGACTTTAGAGGGAAGCGTATTGCAGATGTGGCAGTGGTGAAACGCTATGTCATGAAAGTGCTAGCAGGTATCAAAGAGGACGAATTTAAAGGGTGCTTCGAACACTGGAATGAACGTTTGGACGAGTGTATTAATGCTAATGGAGGGTACTTTAAAGATTAAGGTTGAACTTTAAAACGAAGCAAATGCTCACTAGAAAAAATTCCGGTTATTTTTGGGTCCCCCTCGTATATAAAAAATAATGTTGCTCGAATGAGTCCACTTGTGAGTGAAATTTCGGTCCTTTACTCTTTGATCAGAATAATTACAGTAGTTAACCTACAAAAGACGCAAGCTGGCATTTATCGAAACCTCAACCCGAAACATGTTTGAGGTAACTAACATGGCGGACGCAGTCTTCGAGTTTGTGACGTCGCGTCAATTCCACATAGGGACAATTTGTATGAACCAAATGACCGGGAAACCGATATTTGAACGTTGTAGCAAAACGGGCTCAGGCATTTACATATACAGGGTGTTTCAAGAATGACCGGTATATTTGAAACGGCAATAAAAATTAAACGAGCAGCGATAGAAATACACCGTTTGTTGCAATATGCTTGCGACAACCGTACATTTTCAGGCGGACAAACTTTCGAAATTACAGTAGTTACAATTTTCAACAACAGATGGCGCTGCAAGTGATGTGAAAGATATAGAAGACAACGCAGTCTGTTGGTGCGCCATTCTGTACGTCGTCTTTCTGCTGTAAGCGTGTGCTGTTCACAACGTGCAAGTGTGCTGGAGACAACATGGTTTATTCTTTAGAATAGAGGATTTTTCTGGTGTTGGAATTCCACCGCCTAGAACACAGTGTTGTTGCAACAAGAAGTTTTCAACGGAGGTTTAATGTAACCAAAGGACCGAAAAGCGATACAATAAAGAATCTGTTTGAAAAATTTCAACGGACTGGGAACGTGACGCATGAACGTGCTGGAAAGGTAGGGCGACCGCGTACGGCAACCACAGAGGGCAACGCGCAGCTAGTGCAGCAGGTGATCCGACAGCGGCCTCGGGTTTCCGTTCGCCGTGTTGCAGCTGCGGTCCAAATGACGCCAACGTCCACGTATCGTCTCGTGCGCCAGAGTTTACACCTCTATCCGTACAAAATTCAAACGCGGCAACCCCTCGGCGCCGCTACCATTGCTGCACGAGAGAAATTCGCTACCGATATAGTGCACAGGATTGATGACGGCGATATGCATGTGGGCAGCATTTGGTTTACTGACGAAGCTTATTTTTACCTGGACGGCTCCGTCAATAAACAGAACTGGCGCATATGGGGAACCAAAAAGCCCCATGTTGCAGTCCCATCGTCCCTGCATCCTCGAAAAGTACTGGTCTGGGCCGCCATTTCTTCCAAAGGAATCATTGGCCCATTTTTCAGATCCGAAACGATTACTGCATCACGCTATCTGGACATTCTTCGTGAATTTGTGGCGGTACAAACTGCCTTAGACGACACTGCGAACACCTCGTGGTTTATGCAAGATGGTGCCCGGCCACATCGCACGGCCGACGTCTTTAATTTCCTGAATGAATATTTCGATGATCGTGTGATTGCTTTGGGCTATCCGAAACATACAGGAGGCGGCGTGGATTGGCCTCCCTATTCGCCAGACATGAACCCCTGTGACTTCTTTCTGTGGGGACACTTGAAAGACCAGGTGTACCGCCAGAATCCAGAAACAATTGAACAGCTGAAGCAGTACATCTCATCTGCATGTGAAGCCATTCCGCCAGACACGTTGTCAAAGGTTTCTGGTAATTTCATTCAGAGACTGCGCCATATTATTGCTACGCTTGGTGGATATGTGGAAAATATCGTACTATAGAGTTTCCCAGACCGCAGCGCCATCTGTTGTTGAAAATTGTAACTACTGTAATTTCGAAAGTTTGTCCGCCTGAAAATTTACTGTTGTCCCAAGCATATTGCAACAAACGGTGTATTTCTAACGCTGCTCGTTTAGTTTTTATTGCCGTTTCAAATATACCGGTCATTTTTGAAACACCCTGTTAAAACTGAAAAATGGCTTACGAAATTCAGTTTTCGTCTTCCGGAAGTTTTCTGTGCAAAGCTAAAACGAGACAATAGCTCTTATTTAAAATTACTGAAATTCGAAAGGAAAGCTGTAGTTTTCCCAACTCTAGAATAGTAATGGCTTATCCACCGGCCAGGTGGCCCCAAGATAAAACATAGCGCGTTGGGAAATAGTCTACGGTTTTGCTATGACGCATGATGGCAGCTCTAGAAACCATAGCTACTCACCAGCGGAGTCACTACCCACTCAGTGGCGATAAGTAAGAGCTGGTTCAAACCTGCGTCAGCAGGCAGTAGGCAGCAGGCAGCAGATGAAGCAACCGGCACACGGGCCGTGCATACGAACGTTGACCGGGCGAATTATTGTTGATTATGACTTGTTTGTGGGGGCGGTCATACAATTTCAATATTTACACGGTCCAACGAATGATGAAATGAGGGGGCAACACAAACACCCAGTCCCCGGGCAGAGAAAAACCCAACCCCCGGAAATCGAACCCGGGACCCAGTGATCCAGAGGCAGCAACGATAGTCACTAGACCACGAGCTGCGGGGCGAGATGCCAACGCCATAGGGTAGAGTGGCACGTTGGGGAGAATTTCCGAACGTGCGAAGCAACGTCTAGCATATCATTTAAACTGAAAGTTCGTTTGAACGTCTACCAATGAAGTGGCATAATGCCACTCGCATCGAATGCCCGTCATTCCCTTCAGTACAGAGTTGTGAGGCGCCATACTGGCTTTCTGTTTAATATATGCGCCGCTTCTGACAAGGGAACCTCCCCATCGCAACCCCCTCAGATTTAGTTCTAAGTTGGCACAGTGGATATGCCTGGAAAACCGAACACAGATCAATCGAGAAAACAGGAAGTTGTGTGGAGCTAGAGAGAGAGAGAGAGAGAGAGAGAGAGAGAGAAAGCATAATATACAAACTGAGTAGTCCATTCGCAAGATAGGCAACATCAAGGACGATGTGAGCTCAGGAGCGCCGTGGTCCCGTGGTTAGCATGAGCAGCTGCGGAACGCGAGGTCGTTGGTTCAAGTCTTCCCTCGAGTCGAAAGTTTAATTTTGTATTTTCAGACAATTATCAAAGTTCAGGCACTCACACATAATCAACTTCGCTCTCCAAAATTCCAGGACATGTTCAGATTTGCATGGAATTAAGCAGGATTTGACGGTCTACACAAGGAAAAATTTGAAAACGTTAAAAACATATTTTGACAGAGCACAGGGAAAACTGCGACTGTGGAACTGTTGCATTCACTTATTGAAGCTTATGTGAAACTCTTATGTTGTCATCACTTTTTGGGAGTGATTATCACATCCACAAGAAAACCTAAATCGGGCAAGGTAGAAGAATCTTTTCACCCATTCGTCAAGTGTACAAGTTAGGTGGGTCGACGACATATTCCTGTCATGTGACGCACATGCCGCCACCAGTGGCGTATAGAATATATCAGATGAGTTTTCCTGTGAAGGAATCGGTTGACCTATGACCTTACGATCAAATGTTTTCGGTTCCCACTGGAGAGGCACGTCCTTTCGTCTACTAATCGCACGGTTTTGCGGTGCGGTTGCAAAACAGACACTAAACTTGTTAAAGTGAACAGAGACGTCAATGAACGAACCGACAGACCGCATCTTTGCGAAAATAAAGTAAACTTTTCACTCTAGGGAAAACTTGAACCAAGGACCTCTCGCTCCGCAGCTGCTCATGCTAACCACGGGACCACGGCGCTCCTGAGCTCACCCCCTTCTTGATGGGGCCTATCTTGAGCATGGACTACTCAGTTTGTATATTTTGCTTATTTTTTCATAGTTCCACACAACTTCTTCCTATTTTCTCGAGTGATTTGTGTTCAGTTTTTCAAGGCCTATCCACTGTGCCAACTTATAACTAAATCTGAGGGGGGTACGATGGGGAGGTTCCTTGTGAGCATCAGCAAATTGAGGATATCCCTAAAACCCGTCGTTAATTGTATGATTAGTTGTAATAAAACGACGAGAAATGTCATTCGTGGTTAAAAAATTGTAGCGTGCGTATTATAAGTGTATGCCGTCTCAAGGCAACGACACAGATGAGCCATCAAAACTGCATTGTTCTTGGTACTGTTGGTCAGTTGCAGCTAGTAACATAGCTAGATTACAGCTCTCAGGAGTTGGTAAAACGCCAGGTATAGTCATCACAATAGGGCGGTTAGTTAAGTGCCGTCAGAAGCGTCAGATGCGGAAGGCAACGTGTGAAGTTATGTCTCATCTCGCAACATCCGATCTTTTTCAACGACCTTCCCGTTTTATTAGTAGCCGACACTTATCTTCATATATACTACAAGAACTTCAGATTTTTTCCCTATATCATTGACGTCAGATTGCAGTAGGGTTTTGGAGCATATACTGTATTCAAACATTATGAATCACCTCGAAGTGAACGATCTATTGATACGTAATCAGCATGGTTTCAGAAAACATCGTTCTTGTGCAACGCAGCTAGCTCTTTATTCGCATGAAGTAATGGCCGCTATCGACCAGGGATCTCAAGTTGATTCCGTATTTCTAGATTTCCGGAAAGCTTTTGACACCGTTCCTCACAAACGACTAATCAAGCTGCGGGCCTACGGGATATCGTCTCAGTTGTGCGACTGGATTCGTGATTTTTTGTCAGGAAGGTCGCAGTTCGTAGTACGAAGGCAGTTCAATAAGTAATGCAACACTTTTTTTCTCGGCCAATTTTGGTTGATAAAAACCGGAAATTTCTTGTGGAATATTTTCAAACATTCCCGCTTCGTCTCGTATAGTTTCATTGACTTCCGACAGGTGGCAGCGCTGTACGGAGCTGTTAAAATGGCGTCTGTAACGGATGTGCGTTGCAAACAACGGGCAGTGATCGAGTTTCTTTTGGCGGAAAACCAGGGCATCTCAGATATTCATAGGCGCTTGCAGAATGTCTACGGTGATCTGGCAGTGGACAAAAGCACGGTGAGTCGTTGGGCAAAGCGTGTGTCATCGCCGCAAGGTCAAGCGAGAGTGATCTCCCGCGTGCGAACACAACTCGTTCGAGATGATCGACGTTTCACCATTAAACAACTCAGTGCTCAACTTGACATCTCTGTTGGTAGTGCTGTCACAATTCTTCACCAGTTGGGATATTCAAAGGTTTGTTCCCGCTACGTCCCTCGTTGTCTAACCGAACACCATAAAGAGCAAAGAAGAACCATCTGTGCGGAATTGCTTGCTCGTCATGTGGCTGAGGGTAACAATTTCTTATCAAAGATTGTTACAGGCGATGAAACATGGGTTCATCACTTCGAACCTGAAACAAAACGGCAATCAATGGAGTGGGGCCACACCCACTCCCCTACCGAGAAAAAGTTTAAAGCCATACCCTCAGCCGGTAAAGTCATGGTTACAGTCTTCTGGGACGCTGAAGGGGTGATTCTGTTCGATGTCCTTCCCCATGGTCAAACGATCAACTCTGAAGTGTATTGTGCTACTCTTCAGAAATTGAAGAAACGACTTCAGCGTGTTCGTAGGCACAAAAATCTGAACGAACTTCTCCTTCTGCATGACAACGCAAGACCTCACACAAGTCTTTGCACCCGAGAGGAGCTCACAAAACTTCAGTGGACTGTTCTTCCTCATGCACCCTACAGCCCCGATCTCGCACCGTCGGATTTCCATTTGTTTGGCCCAATGAAGGACGCAACCCGTGGGAGGCACTAGGCGGATGATGAAGAAGTTATTGATTCAGTACGACGTTGGCTCCGACATCGACCAGTGGAATGGTACCGTGCAGGCATACAGGCCCTCATTTCAAGGTGGCGTAAGGCCGTAGCATTGAATGGAGATTACGTTGAAAAATAGTGCTGTGTAGCTAAAAGATTGGGGAATAACCTGGTGTATTTCAATGCTGAATAAAACAACCCCTGTTTCAGAAAAAAAAGGTGTTGCATTACTAATCGAACTGCCCTCGTAATAGACGGCAAATCATCGAGTAAAACTGAAGTGATATCAGGTGTTCCCCAGGGAAGCGTACTGGGACCTCTGCTGTTCCTGATCTATATAAATGACCTGGGTGACAAGGAGCAGTTCTCTTAGATTGTTCGCAGATGATGTAATTTACCGTGTAGTAAGGTCATCCGAAGACCAATATCAGTTGCAAAGCGATTTAGAAAAGATTGCTGTATGGTGTGGCAGGTGGCAGTTGACGCTAAATAACGAAAAGTGTGAGGTGATCCACACGAGTTCCAAAAGAAATCCGTTCTGGGTGTTAAAATTACGAACAACTTCGGTTGGAAAGACCACATAATACTGTGGGGAAGGCGAGCCAAAGGTTGCGTTTCATTGGCAGGACATTTAGAAGGTGCAACAAGTTCACTAAAGACAGCTTACACTACACTCGTTCGTCCTTTATTAGAATATTGCTGCGCGGTGTGGGATCCTTACCAGGTGGGACTGACGGAGGACATCGAAAGGGTGCAAAAGAGGGCAGCTCGTTTTGTATTATCACGTAATAGAGGAGAGAGTGGCACATATGATACGCGAGTTGGGATGGAAGTCATTACAGCAAAGACGTTTTTCGTCGCGGCGAGATCTATTTACGAAATTTCAGTCACCAACTTTCTCTTGCGAATGCGAAAATATTTTGTTGAGCCCAACCTACATAGGTAGGAATTTGCATCAAAATAAAATAAGAGAAATCAGAGCTCTAACAAAGATTTAGGTGTTCGTTTTTCCCGCGCGCTGTTCGGGAGTGGAATGGTAGGTAGTATGATTGTGGTTCGATGAACCCTCCGCCAAGCACTTTAATGTGAATTGCAGAGTAATCATGTAGATGAAGATAAAATAAAAATACCGGTACTAGATAATGCCGTTCTCATATTTTCGCGCGATATATAGATAATTTGATAAAAACGCATTAGGTAAAATAAATGTAGCGGACTTAAATATTGATTATTGTAGAAACCAAATTTTACTTTCACTGTTTTAAAGAGTCGCAGTTCTATTTGAGCTTTCATCGCTTCCAAGCTCTGTGTGAAGCACGTAATCTGACAAAAGAACTCCGATTGCACTAGGGTGTGGCGGTGTTAAAGGAATAAGATTGCAGATGTGAAGAAATGGCACACCAGCTTCGTTAGAAACAACATACGGAGTGTGGAATTTCTTCACATCGGCGTTCTTAAAACAGCTGGTGAAAATGATGAAAAACTGAATGACAAGATTCGTCTCTGCGATGGGCGGAGGCCTGTGAGGGATAATGCAGACGTAGCAACAGAAACTGGAACGTTTAACTTCACCACGCAATTTTGAAACTCAGCTGCCAGGTTGTTGGCGTCAGCAGAAATGGAAAAATTAAGGAAGTCGACATGAAGTGTTCCAAACAAACCCGATGTGACGAAACCGAACGATGGACCTATCAGTCACTGTGGTACTTACGCAATGTTGGCAAAGTGGTTATCGCCAAGCTTTAACGTCCATGCTTTCCTTTTTCTTGCTCGAAGTGGGATAAGCGCGCTGCTAGGTTGTTTACGTACAGAATACCTGATAACAAATCAACTCTTAAAACATACAGCTCTGAAACCGGCAGCATAATTACAATGTGCAATCTATATTTTTAGGCAGGTAACAGATTTTATTCCGTCCAGATACAGATATCTCTCTTCGATGCATCGAGAGCAATTAATGATATTCTTCTTAATATCGATGTATCGTTTCCCCAATATTTTAAAAATATCAGCAGTCCTAGAGTATCACATTGGGGCCCACGTACCATGTGCGCTAGTCTCAGTTTCTGGGCGTTCGACAGGACGCTAAACACGTCACGCTAAAGCCGTCGGCACACGGACCGTGCATCCGAATGTTGAGCGAGTTTGACGTCATAGCGTGGAATAGCACGTTCGGGAGTCTTTTCGAACGTGCAGAGCAATATTGTGAGCGTGCGTCTGAGCGTTGACCAATAAGATGGCACAATGCCACCTACGTCAAACGCACGCCGTCTCCCTTAAGGGGCTCCGGAACGCCCTATACTTGCAATGTTAAAATAACGCTTATAAATTACATCTTTCCTCACAAAGTATTTGAGGTAGGAAGTTGAACTTTTTACAGATTATTTATTGGAATATGGGCTACAACTTAACACAGGGATTTTACAAAACTTTAGTTCAGTTATTAAAGATGATTTTTTTTCAATTGTAATTAAAATTCACAACATTTTTTGCAATTTTTTATTTATATATTCAAAAATATACAGTTTTGGAAAAAGGCTGTGTTAAATTATGCAGAAGGTACTGTGTAACATTTACTGAAAGTTTGAAACAAATATGTTTGAAAGATCCGAAAACATGTAATTAGTATGAGAAAATAAAAGTTTTGGGAATCGAGCGACAAAGATTGGATTAACTTTTCAGTGCATTCCAGGTCCATAGGATGGATTATCTTCATCCTCTGCAAACTCCTCCAGCTTCCTCTTGTTCCTCCTCCTGTTTACTCTTGCTTGTATTTCTAGACTCTTTACAGCCCTGTCTGCAGCCCGAAGGCGTTCCTTGTCTAACGCAAGCATCGCTCGTTGTTGTGTTAGTAGATTTTGCTACCATTTCCTTCAGTTGCAGTTACTGCAACACTGTTCCAAAAGGTGGTCATGTATGAACACTTATCACATTTCAGTTGTATTTCACTAGCAAGTCCTACGTGCTTTATTATGGAGAGTTCCAGACCAACTTCACTACAATGAATAAATCTTACACAGTTTGAACAAATTCCTTTGAGAACCGACATATCATATTTCACTCACATCCGATTCGCCCATAAAACATTCATAGTTTTCACTCTTTGAACCAAGCTTCTTCTGTGAAGTATTTTCTTTCCCACTTTGACTGCTATGGGCAGGTGTACTTGAGAGGTCTAGGTTCACTCACTTGGTTATCGTCTATTGTTTACAGTAATAACATACCTTTGGCTTTCCAACATTTCTCCTTTTCCTAAAAGCCTTCAGAGGATTTCTAATAACTTTACTTTTACTCATTATTATACTTCAACAAAACACAGACTCAAGAAACAGAATTAATTACGAATATTTTCGAGATAACGACAGAGTAAATAAACATGAAACAATCGACAATCACACCAGCGATATATACTGAACCATCACAGGTTAGCCACAACACATACTTTATCTCACATCACTAAAATGTACCTGATGAACACGGACGTTAATAATAACACCATTTGACAGCAGTTTAACAGCGCCACAGTGGGTCACGCCCATGTAGAACACATTTTTAAAAAAATTAAAAATAGTTGTAGTCTTCGGAATTGAATAAATTATATATCTATTAAAAGGTAATAGTCTGCAGATTCAGAAAACGCAAAAAAGTAAAAATTGAACTTTTCACGATTTTGAGCCTTTCCGGAGCCCCTTAAGTACAGAGTTGTGAGGCGCCATATTGGCATTCATTTCAAGCCTATATGTATATATGACGTTTCTGAGCAACAAATTGAGAATCACTGCAAAACGCTTTGTTAACTGATTCGTTCCAATAAAATGAGAAACATATTCGTGGCAAAAGAATTATTGTAACTCGCGTATCATGAGAGTGGGCTATTTGAAGGCAGCGACAGACTTAAGACCCACCCAAAACGCATTGTTCTTGGTACAATTTGTTATAATTAAGTTTCAATTAGTAACAATCATCTACGACTAAAGTTTTTAGCTAAAGGTAACAATACGATTAAAACATGGAATGTGTTGTTGGTTCAGCGTAATGAGTAGCGTCTCTGTCCAGTAATGAGTTTGTTGGGGCGGAGGTTCGCGTCTTAACGCTTCCAAATTCTTCTTTAAAACATTCGCATATTTAGTAGGTTCTGATACTTTATTATTAGTTTAATATAAGTATACGTTATAATATTTGATGTTCTTTAAATGTAAGTTCAACTTTGAGGGGGTGACTGTTCGATTGGCTTAGTCTACAGGACAGCTTGCGCTACTTGTATATTTTGCTCCTTTACTTTTACGCGTCGTAATTCACATGTTGTAAAGATTCTGCTACCGGGTAGGAACAGTGATCAAGTAAGACTGATCTTGGGGTTTTACTAAAATGTGGGAATGACGAAATGTTTATCTTATGCGGAGTATTCAAATTTGTACCGCTCTGTTTGTGCTGGAACTTTTATAAGCCCGTGTCTTTATTGATTGGACATGGTACTTTCCTTTTCGTGGACGATGGAGGAAATGTGCGTTTTAATAGAGGTAACGTAGGAATTTTACGCGCGCCCGTTGACTAAACAGTGATTTACTAACTAGAAACACCCATCCCTCAATGCCGCTGGAGTGCGCTGCGATCGCGTATACCACGTTGGGGCCCACGTACCGTATGCGCAAGTCGCATCGTTCCTGAGCGTTCAGCAGCACGTTGAACTTGGCACGCTCAACGTTTACGTTCGACAGCACGGTCCGTGTGCCGACAGCTAACGCTGACGTTCAAAAGCGCCGGCGAATTAGCGCTGCTCTTTCCCACATCTGCGGCCACAGCACACTAGAAGCGTGTACAAGCAGGCTGGCCACGTTGTGCTAACAGCTGCAAGCTGCCATATCTACGCCGCAGTTGCGACACACTGACCTAGCCATCTAAATTTGGAACAGCGGACACGATAACCAGGAGCTGAGCTCGCTAAAGGCGTCTCCATTCTGAACAGTCACTAAAATTCATTTCCAATGTGGTCAAATGTAACACTATCTCACCCTTTTAACACTGCGTAACTTCCAGGCAATAGAACTCAAGGTTACCAGAAAATCATCCGATTTCGCACGTCCATAGCCGTCCGTAGAGGCCGAGCGGTTCTAGGCGCTTCAGTTCGGAACCGCGCTGCTGCTACGGTCGCAGATTAGAATCCTGCCTCGAGCATGGATGTGTGACATCCTTAGTTTGGTTAGGTTTAAGTGGCTCTAAGTTCTAGGGGACCAATGACCTCAGATGTCGAATCCCATAGTTCTCAGAGCCATTTGAACCATTTGGCATGTCCATAGTTTTGGAACTAATAAACATACACGATGAATTTTGTTTATGAATGGGAAATATTTTTTCACACCTTTTCGTAAGTGTTCAATATGCCTCAGATACACAGCATATGCCAACGCGGTAGTCGAGTTGTTCCCACACTGCAACTAGCATGTGTAATTACACCTTCCACGGCTGCCGTTATGCAGTGTCAGTTTATTCGTCGTCGTTGGTAACGGAGGCATGAACAGTCTTTTATAAACCCCCACAAGAAATGATCACATACAGTTAGGACCGAGGCCAGTAATTTAAAGCTGAGTCATTTAGTCCAACGCGACCGAGCCATCGTTCAGTGATCCCTTCATTTAAAAATTCCCGCAATTTCAGAGGCCAGTGTCGCAGTCCCTCACCTGTTGGTAAATGAAGTGGTTGAAATCAGTGTCCATTGTAAACAATGCCGTCTGTCCATGTTCTCGTCGGTCTGATGGTAATCTGAAGCTCGTTGACGGAATATAATTTCGTTATCAACAAGTAATTTCCTATGCACCAATTTAGCAATTCGGAAGCACTGCCACCAGCAAAAGTAATAAATGTAATATATTTTCTTAAAACCGGTAATATTTTACTATCTTACACAATTCGTGTAAAGTAGTACGAAGTTTTGAGGTTGATAGCGATCAAATACCCTTTTCTCATCAGTAAACTCGACAAAAAAAAAAAAAGGGGCCCAAATCTGGTGATTTGACAATTCATCCTCGCGCTTGCAAAACCAGTCCTGGGCGATGCGAGCTATGTGGACAGGGCCCTGTCGTCTTTGAACCATCAAAATTGGGGAATAAATATTATACCCTAGGATGGATCTCATCTGAGAAGTCACGACGCTTGGCAGTAGCATGACCTTTGAGTAACTATTGGGCCTGCAGAACTGTTGTCCCCCAGTCACTGAAACCCGCCATGTTTCACTCTTGGGATGTAAACTGGCGAAACTTAGAAAAAATGTAAAACGACGCTGATATGGCTAAGTGACTTCCACTCTCTGAAAGCCGACGTTTTGTAACTACCGTACCAAGTTTTCCTGTTACGGGCACTAGCCACACTGATTAGCGGTTTTCCGAATTCCTGCTTATGGAGCTCCTTCATTGGTGTTCACTTGAGCGGTGACTTGCAGCTGTCGTCGTCCCGTTTCGTCACAGGTCTCTATTGGCCGTCCATCGCTATCACCCAAGAGACACTTTCGTCTGCATTGTGCGGGCCGTGCATCCACACATTGAGCGTGCGGAGTTTTAGAGATGAATAGCACGCTGAGGAGATTTTCCGAACCTGCAGAGCAATATCTGTCACGTGGTATCCTATCCTGAACGTGCGTCTGAACGTTGACCAATGAGGTGGCAAAACGCCACCTACGTCACATGACGCCGTCTGCCTTCAGTACAGAATTGCGAGGCGCCGTATCATTTGATCTCAGTTGAAATTTATATACATACATATATGTATCTCAGCAAATTTAGCACCTCTCGAAAACCAGTCGTTCATTTTATGATTCGTTGTTATAAAATGGCGAGGAAAGTACGAGGGCTGTTCAATAAAGAATGATTGATTTCTCGCGCTAAAATTTAACCTTATTTTGTTAGCTTAATGTGCTAACACGCCGTAGTAGTTTCATTGTTGGGACTCCTGGTTCCCGTATGTGAGAGGCAGTCGGAAATGTTCAGTATCGCCGACCGCTGCAATGGAGGTAACATGCGAGGAACAATTTGCGGCTTTGAAATTCATCAACAAATCTTTAGGTGAGGCCTGTTCGTTACAGGAGGGCTATGGAGATTCTATTCTTCCCTACAGCACAGCTCGGTGGTTTAAAATGTTTAGAGAGGAGACATGTTCGTGCGCGATGGGACCCAAGACTGATGATTCCCGAACAAACGGACGTCTGCATGCAGTTAAAGTTGATGTTAGAATAAGATGCGGAGTTTCTTTCAAATGCAATCACTGCTGATGAAATTTGGCTACAACATTGTGATTCTGAGAGCCAACAGCAAAGCTCAGTGTGGAAATATCCATCACCAACCCCCAAAAAAGCAAAAGTGGTTGCTTCTGCTGGAGAAGTTATGGTCATCTCATTCTTTTATATTCATGGAATGGTTTATCAGCATGTTGTAACTGCAAACACATCGGTAACTGGACCATACTACAGGGACGTCCTGTAAACATTGCAAGTCCGTATCAGGCACAAAAGACTACATTTCCGTCAAACAGGTTGGATGCTGCCTCACGATAATGCGCGGCCGCATATTGCCAATGTTGTTGCTGAATATCTTGCAAAAATCAACATGAAGTGCCTCTCTCACCCGCTACAGTCCGGATTTAGCCCCGTGTGACTTTTCTATTTCCAAACATGAAGAAACGCCTTCGTGGGAGGCATTATCAAACATCAGAAGCAGTGGTGAAGGCTGCAGGGGCAATTTTGAAGGAACTCTAAAAAAATGGTTTTCAGCATGTATCTGAAGACTGGCAGAAATGTTGGTGGCAAGTGCATCGCATTCACGGGAGACTACTTTGGAAAAGACCATCAAAATTTTTATGATTAAAGGTATGTTGTCAAAAAAATGCTTATTTATTGAACAGCCCTCGTAATATTCGTGATGAAAGAATTATTGTAACTTTCTTATGAGCGTATACCGTAACGGTATGTTGAGGATCCATAGAAAACATTGTTTTCGGTATAATTTGTCATTATTTCAGTAAAATCGCAACCATTAAATCTCTGAAGAGTTGGTAAGAAGCTACGTTAAGTCATCACACTATTTGGCCAGCTTAGCTCAGTCCGTAGCGTCACACATTGAGAAGTCAACGTGTGAAGTGATAGTAATGTCGCGTCCAGCTACATCCAATCGTTTTTACCCACCTTCGCTTTTAAGAGGTTGACACTATTACCTTAATATAATATACAGTATAATATTCGATGTTTCCTAAATGCGCTCTTTTTAAGAATTGAGTGTTCGATCGGCTTCATCTAAATGGCAGGTTGCACTACTTTTAGCAAGATATTTTGCCCTTTACGTTCTGTAATTCAGATGTAAAGATTGTGCTACTGCTGGAAAATTGTCGGTTTTTACTCTGAGAACTATTGTAAATTTGTATCGCACTATTTGTAATGGAACTTTTAGACGCATATTTCCTTGTTCACTGGACATGGTACTTTCCTTTTTACCTTACAACATATCCGTAGATATGTAAGTTGGCATTTACGTGTACTACAGACCAGAACAATGGACGAGGGAGAAAATACGTGTTTCAATAAATCTGAAATAGGAATTTCACGCGCGTCGATTTCGTAAACAGTGTGATTTACGAGCTAGATACAGCCGACAACTGCCGCTGGAGCGCTGCGATCGCCTCTACGGCGTTGGGAGACACGTACGGTATGCTCAAGTCGCATCGTTTCTGAGCGGTAAGCAGCGCGTGAACGTTCAAAAGGGCGGTCCTTGTGCTGATGGTTTCATCGGCTGTTGCTTTCTTCTTTCCCGAGATTCTTTCAACACCTAACAGTTCGGTTACCTCGGTTACTAACTTCCTGCGCAAGTTAAAATACACGTAATGCTCTCAACTTTATAGAATGCTGTCCTCGGGACGACTTAGGCTTCCAACGTATTGGTGAGCGCTGCATAGGTGCAGTTTCTGCTCAAAATCAACAGCGCAACTTTCAGTTTTCTCTAGCATCTGCATTTATGTTCAGGCAAGCATTTCACGCCGTGCTTCCAGACTTTGCGCAAACCCTGTAGTGGAGAGGTACCACATCATATACGGGGTGGGTGGGGGCCAAGGAGCTTCATGGAACACCTTTCGAGGACTTTACGATAGGTTGATAGGGCATTCGGATGATTAAGTTTTGAACTGAAAGTTGCAGTAGTTACACAATGATTGTGGGGCTTGCAGTGGATGTAGTTACGCATCAAACGAGCCTCTGAAATGAAGACCCGTCTCAGGGTGGACTCACCACGCCACGCCCCATTCGTCAACCACCTTCTCCCCGCCGCTTCCCCTCCGCCCTGTCCCGTTAGACTGCCTGGCGACGTGAGTCACTTCGCGACTATACCCGCCCCATTCGACCGGCCGCGCGTCACAGACGCCGCCCGCATGCTCATGTGGGATCATTGGCCCAATTTAAAGAGCCACCAGGGCGCGCACGTGGCGGACATGCGGGTCTCCGTATTACTGGTAGTGGTACTCTCACGCGATCATAACGGGCCCCTTCCACTATATACGAACACATACGGGTCGGGGTCACACCCACTGTGCAGGGCGTGGAGAAAGCCAACTCTCCTGAACCACACACTGCCCTCAGGACTTAATTACACTACGCTCCGTCTGAGTACTTATTAACGGTGTGTAGTTTCGTAATTTGAGAAATTTAAAAATCTGAAATATTCCATAATTAAAACGACGTAGACAAACATCCAGTAACTTATTACATTTTGCTTGCAAAGAAAAAACAGATTTTATTTTTATCTTCTCCCTTTAGTTCCGAGTTTTGACGTGCAAAACCCTTGGGCAACTTTGTAACAAAGAAATTGGCACTTTTTCGCGTTTTCGCTTATTAGGAAACAATGCATCCTACTGAAAATTTTACTATCAGTAAATTGAAAGATCATTAAATTTTCCGTCGAATGACCATCTTAGATTTCAATCGGCGCAGCCGTTTGGCCGCCATCAGTTGTAAAACTTCGTTCATTTTTACCAATTTGACGTAGAACAAAAGCGAAGATAATGTAGTCGAATTAAATCCGGTGATGCTGAGGGAATTTTATACTACTTTAAATGTCTCATTTGAGTTTTGCTATTCGGGGAGCAAAATAACTGGTGGTCGAAGTAGAAAGGATATACAAGGTAGGCTGGCTATGGCAAGGAAAGCTTTTCCTAAGAGGAATTTGCGACATCGAGTACTGATTTAAGGGTCAGGAAGTATTTCTGAAAGTATTTGTGAGTGCAGCCATGTATGGAAGTGGAACATGAGAAACACTTTAGAAAAGAATAGATGCTTTCGAAATGTGCTACAGAAGAATGCTGAAGATTAGACGGGTAGATTACCTAACTAATGACGTACTGATTAGAATTGGGGAGAAGAATTTGCATCACAACTTTACTAGAAGAGAGGGTCATATTGAGACATGAAGGTATTACTAATTTAGTATTGGAGGACAGCGTGAAGGGTAGAAATCAGAGGCAGACGAAGAGATGAATACATTAACCAAATTCGGAAGGATGTAGGTTGCATTGGTCACTAAGCTCGCGCAGGATTTAGTAGCATGGAGAGGTGTAACAAACCAGTCTCTGGTGTGGAAACAACAGTTGTGCTTCCGGAATGTATCTTGACAAGTTGAGCTAACAGACTGACAACTGCCAATTTCTCTTTTTTTAGCTTCATATTTTAAATCGGACGGAAATTCCTGGTTTCAGTACTGAAACCAATTCTGTCCTATCTTTCCCACGTTGGAACGACATTACCCATCTTTCGTTCATGTTTACAGCTGCTAGTGAAATACGCAACGAACTTTCGCAGCTGGTGTGTGTGATACCGCGATTTCTTTGCAACTGGTATGTATGCGTCTCTTTCCGTGTTCTGTGGTATGGGGCCGTTTGTTGAACGCGAATTCACACAATCATAGTAAAAAAAAAGAATCGCCAAAATTGGATAACAGTACACAAAACTATGTTAAGGGAATTGAAACTATGTTCTGCAAATGCCTTTCTATTGTTAACGAATACAGGCCTAAGCAATGAATTAATATGTAATAAACGCAGGATTCGAAGCCTGGTATCCGTTTCACTAGACATACCCTTGCAACTGCATCACCCCCTGCTATAATCCGTTCACCGTAAGACTAAACCTGATGTAAACATTGCACTATGTATTCTTCCGCGTTTGCTGGAACCTCATTGGATTTCAGTTTCACGTGGCACTGCAGCCAAGCTGTCTCGAGTACTGTCAAGTACGGTAATGAGGGTATGTTTTGTGCTGTGCGCTACGCGCACATCAACTTCACGATAATACGGGACAACAGCTTTAGCGGCGCATTTAACTGACAGCAGTGGCCGGTCAGCTGGTACAGCTAGCCTGCAGTGGCGTGGCCAGCTGCAGTTCACACGTAGAAAGAAACGAGCAGGAGCAACACAGCTTCGAATGTCATTTAATTTTTAAGCAGAATGAAATAATACACTGCAGATCTCCCACAATACGCTCCTTAGACGACTAGACGAAAACCACAACACGTTAGCTTTTAGCTAAAGTAGTATTGTAATTGAAAAATAAGAACGATGAAAGTTCCTGATTTAACCATAGAGTAATTTCTCTGCATAAGCTGTGTGTAACGTAGAGTACTGAAGGATTTCACAGTGTAGTTAAATATTGAGGCAGCTGAAGTCGTCTGGTAATCTCTCAGCTCCTTCCTTATCCGAATCCGAGAAACACATTTCAGTTCTGGAAGTGCCACCTGCTGTGTTGATAACTAGTCTTAACAACAGACTCTACCAAGGCCAGGCGCCCCATCTTCTCTTTTATGACTAGTCGTTCTATAACCTGCCATCGTTCGGTAGTGTCATGTGAAAAGCTGCGTGCTAGCATTTGTATGTGTTCGATGCTGTGAATTTTCTTCATGTTTCTACACTACTTATCTACCTCTGTGTTATAAAACGATGGACATAGTCCAAATAAAGAGGATTTGATTTTTCATTTTTGCCTTAAACAACTGAGTGCTTGTGTTATACTTTAAACAACTTATGAACACTTTCATAAAAGATCGATAACTAAGAATTTTTATTTGTAATGGAAACAGGAGCGCGTCCAATACGTAATCAGAAACAAGATGACGTGCATTACTCATAAAAACTGCAAGTTTTATGATTACGAGATATAGGTATTTTAAACCTAAGGAGAATAAATTATACATTTCTCGGCACGTTTTAACCGTGTTCCATGCGCGTGTTTCAGTACAGCTGTTGATAAATTTAACTCATGTGGATGGTGCCAGTCCATTACTTTTATTGTGAATGCTGATGAACTTATTACTTTACCCTTGTTCAGGTTAAAACAAACTCTCACATTACACTGCGCCGAGTTTTACAAGCAGTGTACTCACTGTATGAGGAACATGACACGATACCCTGGAAGACAGTGCAGAGCCTGTGACTACATAGTTTTTGGAGTAATAACTACGTAGGTAAAGCATGATTAAGATAAACGTTCATGGCTGTTAACACATTTGAACATCTTAAAGTCTCATTTAACGTAACTTCATAATAAGATATCTACTACATCAGTAGGACCTACTTCCAAGAGCGTTTGCGTTTACTTACATCAGACTTATTCTTATGATGGATTATAATACAGCTGCACGAATTACCCAGTACCTAACCCCCCCCTCCTCTCTCTCTCTCTCTCTCTCTCTCTCTCTCTCTCTCTCTCTCTCTCACGCCACACCTCAGCTCCTCTTAATGATCCCCTTCTTAACTCTTATCAGTAATGCAGAGGCTCTCTAACACTGAAATAGCACCTTAGCATTGAACCAAATTGGGACAACCCTGCCTGTAACAGAGTTACATTAAGCACAGGAAATATTCCAGAGACATTTAGACAATTTATGATAACGAATACACGCAGGATTATCCCCATTTTGTTGAATGCCAAGGTGCTATTGCACTGTTGGAGAGCCTCTGCAACACGTAAAGAGTTACGGAGATCAAGATGGACTGAGGTGTAAATTGGAGTCTGTATTCCGGAAGGGGATGTACTGGGATAATCCACGCAGCTGTGATTGCCACAATGTCAGGGTGGCGAACTGGTTACTGAATCTGCCTAGTGGGCAGACCCGGGTTCGGCTCCCGGCGTTGGTACAAACTAATTCATTGTTTCGGCCTGTATTCGGTACCATAAAGATGAGTGTCTCGAGCATGTGATTTTATTTTAATAAATTACTGGTAGCAGCGAACATTTTTTACTCCACGTAATGCACCTGCACATTAAGGAAGACTTTTCCCGTCTATTGATAGCAGCATACGTACTTAGAACAGCTTCCGTAACCTAATTTACCTAAAACTTGAATGCCCTATTGGGGTTGTATCACAGGCAACTGTTCCAAACAAATCGTCCGCACTCGCACCTCAGTACTGAGCTCCGAGACTGTTTGGATTTTTATCTCGCAACGCGGTTCACCAGTGGAACACAAATCACCCACCCACCCTATAGTCCTGACTTGGTGTCCACTGACTATCACCTGTTCCCTAGGCTAAAAGAACATTTGTCCGGAAAGCGATTCAGCTCCGACGACGAGGTGAAAGAAGAGGTTCATAACATTCTGAACAGCGTGGTGGCGAGCTGGTAAGACATGGGCATACAAAAACTGCCACAGCGTCTACAAAAATGCATCGACAGAAATGGTGATTATGCCGAAAAATAGCTAAACGTTCAAGCTGTAAACTGGTGTAAACCACTGTAGAAATAAACAGATCTATGTACTTATAAATGATAAGAGACCTTACTTTTGGGATTACCCTCAGCAGCAGCAGCAGCAGTACCTTAAAAATTTGGAAAATTGCCTAATTTACTGATTAAGAGGTATAATCTTATATGAAATGTCTAACACGATGTGTGTTTTTACGTAAGTTTCGTAAGGCAGCATAACTCGCGGCGCGCGATTTACCCAGACTATTGGATGCAGTGTTTGATGAATGAGAGATCAACTTTAAACAATTTCGAAGCCCTTCCAAGCTTTAGGAGTCTATGATTGTACAGTCTGAAGCTAATAAAACCATTATCACGGTTTTGCGTCTTTAACCATGGAAGTTCTACAATTAGGATTAACTCATTTGTAACTTAATCACGCGTTTGACGGATTTGATACACGGGAGTTCGAGCGAAAGAATGAGTGATTGTTCTTTAGAAGAGACCAAGCATGATATCCGCTACTGTACTTCAATTACCATTTTCAGAGTCCATGGTGGAGAAGGAAGAATATTTATGATCGCGCTGTATTAAGCAGTGGATACTACAGGTCGCCGTATCTTTTAATTTGTACACCGCATTTAAAGCTTTCAAAAATTAACGTTTCTTCACTTTACATTTAAACATTTTAGGTCACTCACTCATAATCGTGACTGATGAGTTGAAAATATTGTTGCGCCTGTCCCATAATGTGTAACTTTGTAGTACACGTTATGGATTCCTTCTGGCAGAATTTTATCAGTTAACATGCCATCAGAATTTCTAAAATCGTAGGGGGAAAATGGGTACAAAACGACTATCCACGTTTGTGTGGAATGTGAGAGATTAGCTAAGTATTCGACTTTCGGAAAAATATCCACCCAATTCCAAAGACTGCAACAGCTGACTAGTGCGAGAATTATTGTACAGTCAGCTTAATAGCTCACGCATCCAAGGTGCTGACAGGTATATTATACTTAAGACTGCAACAGGAAATTTGTATGTTAGGTGACTATCAGTTTGGCTTTAGGAAAACTGAAGGCATCAGAGGCAATTCTGACGCTGCGGTTGATAATGGAAGCAAGGCTAATGAAAAATCCAGATACGTTCAAAGGATTTGTCGACTAGGAAAATGTAAAATGGTCCAAGATGTTCGGAATTCTGAGGAAAATAGGGGTAAGCTATAGGGAGAAAGGAGTAATGCACAGTATGTACAAGATCCAAGAGGGAATACCAAGAGTGGACGACCAAGAACGAAGGAAGGTAATCGGAGCATCCGGGATGTGGTGCTACAAAAGAATGTTGAAAATTAGGTGTACTGTTATGGTAAGGAACGAGAAGTTTGTGCGCGGAACTGGAGTTGAATATGTGGAAGGGACAGCATGATTACATCTGTTCCGATATCGGAGTCACTTCCATGGTACTAGAGGGAGCTGTAGAGTGCGAAAAAGAGACGGAGACAGATTGGAATACATTCAGCAAATAATTGAGGACGTAGATTGCAAGTGCTACTCTGAGATGGAGAGGTTGACACATGAGAGAGATTCGTGGGTAGGGGGGGCATCTAACATGTCGGAAGACATATGACAAAATATGCCATGGACACACGGGATGCTCATAAAGCGTACCTATCATTAAATATTAACTTTGGGAGTATTGCAGACGGTATAAATAGTTTGCTGTAGAATGTTCAGCTGCTCTCCAAGTTTTATGACGACTGGTATGCAGAACCAGAATCAGACAACGGCACTGCAGAATTAACGACGCCGGTATGGAAGGGCACCACCGGCGAAACCAAGTACAATGAGGTGGTTCAAAAACTTTAAGAGTCAAATACCTTCCTCCAAGAAGTCGTCTTCATGTGTTGGAAGCACGTGCTGACATCTGAACGCAGCCCCCCGAAATCAATTCGCCACGTATCACGCGAATATCCAGAAGCGATATCAACTGTTTATAAAGCGGTAATAAGCCGATAGCCCTTCTTTCGTACGTAGTGCAAATGGTCTAAGAACTGTAGCCAAATCGTACACCGCGGTACCATCAGGACTGCTGAGAAAATACCGATATCGGTATTTCTCAGTACTGGCAATATTTTTCTCACCAATTTGTTGTGGTCTTCAGTCCTGAGACTGGTTTGATGCAGCTCGCCATGCTACTCTATCCTGTGCAAACTTCTTCATAGCCCAGTACGTACCACAGTCCACATCCTTCTGAATCTGCTTAGTGTATTCATCTCTTTTTACCCTCCACGCTGCCCTCCAATACTAAAGTGGTTATCCCTTGATGCCTCAGAACGTGTCCTACCAACCGATCCCTTCTAGTCAAGTTGTGCCACAAACTTCTCCCCAATCCTATTCAGTACCTCATTAGTTATGCGATCTACCCATCTAATCTTGAGCATTCTTCTGTAGCACCACATTTCGAAAGCTTATATTCTCTACTTGTCCAAAATATTTATCGTCCATGTTTCCTTCCATACATGGCTACACTCCATACGAATACTTTCAGAAACGACTTCCTGACAAATCAATACTGGATGTTAAATTTCTCTTCAGAAATGCTTTCCTTGCCATTGCCAGTCTACATTTTATATCCTTTCTACTTCGACCATGATCAGTTATTTTGCTCCCCAAATAGCAGAACCCCTTGACTACTTTAAGTGCCTCATTTCCTAATCTTATTCCCTCAGCATCACCTGATTTAATTAGACTACATTCCATTATCCTCGTTTTGTTTTTGTTGATTTTCATCTTATACCCTCCTTCCAAGACACTGTCCATTCCGTTCAACTGCTCTTCCAAGTCCTTTGCTTTCTCTGAAAGAATTACAATGTCATCGGCGAACCTCAAAGTTTTTATTTCTTCACCAATACATTGATCCCTAAATGGCACAGTAGTGTTCCACAAATTTTTTATTTTTTATTTTTCACGATTTTCGGTAAATATTTGACATTGTTATTTTGAAATTTTAGGAGAAAATTTAATTTCACCGTGTGAAGGAGTTACTACTATTTGAGCTTCCATTACGTCCGTTCTCTTCGCCTGTATGAAGCAAGTATAGGTGGCACCGGCCGGCCGGCGTCGCCGTGCGGTTCTAAGCGCTTCAGTCTGGAACCGCGTGACCGCTACGGTCGCAGGTTCGAATCCTGCCTCGGGCATGGATGTGTGTGATGTCCTTCAGTTAGTTAGGTTTAAGTAGTTCTAAGTTCTAGGGGACTGATGACCACAGATGTGAAGTCCCATAGTGCTCAGAGCCATTTGAACCATAGGTGGCACGAAACAAGCAGCCCGATTGCAATGGGAGGTGACTGAATGGAATAACAAGATATTAGATGTGAAGAGATAGCACACCAGTTGCGTTAAAAACACTTTAACCTAACTAGTGCGCTATTTCTTCACATCGGCAATCTCCAAAAACAGCTGCTGAAAATGAACGAAAGTCTGAATGACTACATTGCTCTTTGTGCCAGATTACGTGAGGCGGAAATGCTGACGTAATCCGCGTTCGCTACTACAAACAAACTGCGCAATTTCCCTACATCAGCGTGGAAAAAGGTTTCTTTCGACATGTCGCCAATGACTACGAACTGGAAGGAAATATTGCATGACAATGCACCAGTGTACACGGTTAACAATAACCGACCAAGAAAGTATTGTAAGACAAGATTTCGATCTGCACGAAGTCCCATTATTAATTTACAATTTTTCAAATTTGTTGCTCTAAATGGGATACGCAGGGTGCTAACTTCATGTACAGAAAATCTAAGAACAAATCAATACTTAAAATTGTATATTTAAGACCAGCAGTGTATTTACAATGTACACCCAATATTTTTATATACCGATATGTCAATACCTCTTCTCCGACATTTCGATACATCGATACTTTGTACCAATATACCGAGGAAATTTAGTGCTGTTTTTAAATATCGATACATCTGATTCCGATAGTTTAATAATCAACAGGCTGAGTATGCATTCTCTTGTTCCATCATCATAAACTACCTGAAAAAGTAACAAGTTTTCACATGGAGCAACGTTCTACATTTAGGATATGTGAATCGCCACTTTAGTATTTGGAGCTCGGAAATCCCACAACAGACGGGAACACATCCGTGATAGTCCCAAGCTTTAGTATTCGATATCGCCGAATGCACAACATAATGATAGAAACATTTTTCTTAGCAGAAAACACCATACACTATAACAAGAAATGATGTTGCACATTTGCTCGAACGGTTGCTGCTATAACACGTGGAATAGCTGCAGTCGGCCATCTGGCATGACGGTGGGCCCCACACTGGAGTTTGAACGTGCAGGATGTGCTGAATGACGCATTTCCTGACTCCTGAGAGCTTCATGGGTCGTGGTTGTTCATCGCATGGGCCCCGCGCACCACCAAAGTTACGCATTAGACTTTTTTTAAGGCTTACGTAAAGGCTCGTGCGTATACGACGCCAGTCGATAACATTGCTATCCTTCGGGCACGAATCAATGAAGCAATCAACTGTTGAAAGCGACGAGAAGGAGACAATTTCTCGCATTAACAGGGGAAAATACTGAAGGCTGCTGAAAGTTTTACACGAAACGACTGAGCTAGTGGCTTAAATTATGACAAATTATAGCGAGACTTTAAACAACCTTTATTGTGTGCTGTAATAAAACTGGTTATGGCGAGAAGTGTACTAACCGATATTTAATCATATGAAATGACTGATTCCCAAGACCAAGTCTCAAAACTCAAATGCACTACCACGTAGCTACACGAAAATGTATGAATGTCAACATACACAGGATGATTCACGAAGATAGGCAAATATTTTGTTATTGTACAATTAACATTAAAGAAAAATGTTCAGATAAACATAGGTCCCGAAATGTTTAATTACGGGGTTACAGCTAATAAAAGCTTTTGCCTGAAAAGAGGATCATCTCTAATATGAAGCCATCGGAAAACTGTACTAGTTTGAAGTAAAGCAAGATTTCAATTTATTTTGTTATTAATTTGGTGAATGAAATGAAACATGTCCCAGACGTATCTGCAGAAGTTTTCCAGAACACCCAAGAGAGGCAAAGAAGTAATTTGGTAAAGTTTTTCAACTGCTTGGACCAATTTGTTTTTCAAAGTCCAGACGATTGCACAAAGTTTTCAACAGAAGTTTCAGAGAATTTTAGAAAAATGGTAATAACGTTAAATGAATCTGTATGAATGTCTCAGATAATCTGCTTTTATTAATACCGTAGCAGACGTGAATTCATGTTAAACTGGAGAAACAGAGCTCACCTCTAAGGAAGATTTAATGTGTACACACAGTTTCACTAACAACTACTCGTTTCACGGTTAGTAAATGTCAAACAACTCACTAACCGTTGGCAACAACGACAAAAGTTTCTATATTCTTAATGGACAGTAAAAGATTTGCTTGCATAATATTTGGTTTTCTGGATGTTCTGGGAAACTACTGCAGATACACATCTCAGACACGTTTTATTAGATTCACCATACCTATAAAATAAACAGAAATCTTTCTTTTTTTAACCTTTTACAGCTTTGCAATGGCTTATATTAGCCAAGTTGCTAAATTTCAGACAAAATCCTTTATCAGCCGTAACCCCGAATTTAAACATTGGCGGACCTGTGTTTATATGAACTTTCTTTAGTTTTACTTGTAGAACATTAAATATATGCGTATCTTCGTGAGTCACCCTGTGTAAACAATGAATTCTACGATTACGGACATCTTAAAAATAACGATTATTTATACTTTATTTTTGAGATGTATGTTTCAAAGATTACACTAACAGATCGATATATGTGTAGGTTAGAGTCGTAACTCACATGCTCCAAAATAACGAAAATTGAGATGCCGACATTCTCATATAGCTTTATACATAGAACATAATTCACGAAACAGTTATTCACATACGGCACAAAATCCTTGAGAAAACCAGTGTTAAACTTCATGGTTAGTTTCAAAAATCTCATAATCCGCGGAATCTTGAGTTTTGTCCCGTACCTCATCTTCACCAATCAGCGATTAGCTCACTCGGTGCCATTTTCTCGTGCAGTAGTAAATATTGATGCTAGTGGAATGTGTTTTCTGTTCTGTTCAGTTATTTCGGGGGAACATAATTCAATATAGTGGTTGGAATAAAACTGATTTGAGACAAGTCATGGAAGAAAACGTTTCATGCGTTGGAGAAAGATGAATGGAAAATTTGTAAATTTCTTTGATCATTAAACTGAAGAAATGTGCATTGTAGACATTTCTTTTATTAAATTGTAACGGTATTCGAAACTAGAGAATATCTTTTGTAAACTAACACAAGCTAAGTCCATAAAAGAATTTGTATTTATCACGATTAACATCGGAATGTAATATGTATACACTGTAGAAGAGAAAGTGGCTTGCAGTCGGAACCAAGAAGTGTTGCATATTGAGTCGCAACACGATAGTTCTCGCGAAACCAACATCGTCCAAACAGCTCAGTACCAAAACTCACAAGATCCAAAATGGGGATTGTCAAAACTTACATGTTCCATAGCTCATTAACAAAACTCGTACGATCCATAATATAACCTTAAATAATTGTAATTTCTCAAACAATCTGAAATATACAAAATGATTTATAGCCATTGTTCTTGCACATACTGATAATATATGGGACTTACGCACGACGCATTTAAAAAACGTTTTTAGTCATTTGTGGAAATTTATATTTTTGGAGCATGTGAGTTATGCTTCTAACCTACTCATAAGATATTTTCTTTGCTACACGTTGTTAGTGGTAGATCTTCGTCTTTGGACAGTTCCTAGTACGAGTTTGAAATTCGTAGATGGAGTTATGTTTGTCGCATTAGCATGATGGGTGACGTTAATTTGTATTGTGAAGTGACATTAGGAAAAATATTCTACAGCATGATGTCAACCAGTGTTCATATTATTTAACAAAATTAAGACTAAGTTTAGCGAAATGTGACGTGTTACAGGAATTTGCACTTTCGATTTAAAGCTGCTTCCGATATGACCAGAGAAATTTTATGCCTTCTGTCTGATAATGCGATAACAGATCACAATGTCTTATTATGCAACTAAGGTGAAGTTTTTTTGGGCGCTGCAATAAGCTTTAAGTTAACTTCTGTGTGAGCAGTATGGTTTCCGAGTAGCTATTGTAACGATTGTTCTACGAATTTTACTGCGCAGTTTGGAAACAGCCAGGAAGAAGGCTGTTCAATGACGCTTTCCTTATTGTTTTCGACTAGCGTATTTGAAAGGTGAAACTAATGCAAGTCCTATTAAAGCGCAAAGGTAATATGAGATGTTAAATTACTCATACGTTCTGCAGGGACAACCTGTAACTTTTATACTACGCTTACCAGCAAAGGAAAGATTGCTTTTCACAACCAATTACAATCTTGCTGAATGTCTCAACACTGAAGGTTGCGCGCTGCGTAGCGACGTAGGAAAGCGACTAAATGCCGAAGCTCCAGCAAGAAGTCAGCGGCCTACTTCGCAGAACCACGACATATTTCATCATTTAGAAAGTTCGCGCTGTAGCAGTCACAAGGTGGCACTTTACGGAGAATTGGCGGGGCCCTGCCAATTCTTCCTTGACGGAGGAAGGAAATTCTCTTCAGCGACTACTAGGGAAGGGAACATTTCTTCTAGTAAGAATTAGAAGTGACCCATCTGCTATATCTACGAGGGTCACTCCAAAAGAAACGCACACTATTTTTGTAAAAATACAGTTTTTCATTCTGCATGTGTGGAAGAACTACATTGTGTGATACATCCTTCGCGCTTGTTTTCAAACTTAGTTCAACTTGTTCCCGTGAGTGGCGCCGTCACAGCACGTCTTCAAAATGGGTGCTACACTTGACGTTCGTCAGAAGCAACGTGCTGTCATAGAATTCCCATGCTGTGAAAACGACAGAGCGAATCATGCACAAGAGGTTGAAATAGGTGTACGGAGATGCTGCTGTCGATCGCAGTGCAGTCAAACGGTTGGCGAGCAGGTTACGTGATGAAAGCGGGCACGGCAATGTTGAGGATTTTCCTCAGAGCCTCTTACTGCACACACTCTACACAGTGGACACAGAGTTAACGAATTGGTGACCGCTGGCAGACATCACAGTGAACGAATTGTCACGCTACGTTGGGATAGGGGAATGAAGTGTTTGCAGATTATTGAATGTTGGCGTTAAGAAAGGTTGGAGCCGGGTGGGTTCCCAGGATTTTGACAGTGACTCACAAACAAGAAAAACGGTATGCAGCGAACTTTCAGAACTGTACGAGAACGGCGGAGATTAATTTCTTGGAAGAATTGTGACAGGCGATTAAAAATCGCTCCATTTTTCACCTGATGCGAATCAATGGAGTGGCATCATGCAAATTCATCGAAGAAAAATTCAAAACCACACCTACTGCTAGAAAATTTATGGCTACGGTGTTTGTTTCGATTCCGAAGGACTCTTGCTTGTGGACATCATGCCAAGTGGAACCACCATAAATTCTGATGTATGTGACGACACTGAAGAAACTTCGAGCTCGATTGAGACCTTTTGCTGTTGCACGACAATGCACGGCCACATGTCAGTCAAAAAACCATAGAAGCGATCACAAAACTCGGATGGACAACACAAACACCCGCCTTACAATCCTGACCTGGGTCCATGTGACTCATCTCTTTGGGAAATGGAAAGACTTTTGTGGAACAAGGTTTGAAGATAATGACTCCCTTGTGCACGCTGCCGAACAGTGGCACCAACAGGTCGGTCCAGAATTTTACCGTGCGGGTATACAGGCGCTGGTTCCAAGATGGCGTAAGGCGGTTGAGAGGGGTGAAAATTACGTGGAGAAATAAAAATATTGTTCCTAAAGGATGTCTCTACACAGAAACATTCAAACATGTAGAATAAAACATGGATAAAAAATATGGTGCATTTCTTTTGGAGAGACCCTCATATAGCCTACTCCACAACCCACCTTACGGTGTGCGACGGAGGACGTTTACGGTCTCATTTCCTCTTTTCTTTGATTGTAAAAGAATTAAGTCATTGTAAGGGGTATTTTTTCATTTTACTTTCATTATCCTCTCGAGAAGTGCGGCTGAGAAGTTTTATCTTGCCCGACGCCTTCGAACACTTGAGGAACTCGCTATCAAAGACCGACATTTTTTCGCAAAATTTTGATTGAGTTTACGACTAGTAGTGCTTTTCATGTTTAATGAACCTAAGTTTAAAAAGAACGTTTCGCGCGGAGTAGCCGAGCGTTCTAGGGCGTCTTGTCTGGTCCGCGCAGCTTCCCCCCGTCGGAGGTTCGAGTCCTCCCTCGGTGTGTGTGTGTGTGTGTGTGTGTGTGTGTGTGTGTGTGTGTGTGTGTGTGTGTGGTGAGAATACATATTTATGAAGATGAAGGAGTGAAGGAAGCGAAGTTGTTTCAAACGCTGCTGCGATACAACCAGAGCGGTTTGGCCGCTGGGTACGGATTAGAGGCAACGCCGCAGCTGCGACAACGCGGGAAAAAACGGATCGCAGCAGCCAGAGGAGGCAAGAAAAACATTCCTGTGGCCGGCGAAGGCCGAGCTCCGGCCGTAAGGCGATACACGTCACCACAAAACATGGCCGCCAGCCGCCGAGCCACGTCTCCATTAAAACACACCGACCATCCTACTGAACGTATCACCACGGCCAGCGTACATTACAAAATCTCAACCAGATGCATGCACTGCATTATGGCAGTCCCCTTGGAAACTCTACTGCTTTTATTAACTTCGTCCATCGTGCGAAACATACACGCATTTACAACTCAACTCACAGTGGAACACTAGCTTGTTTGCCGTGACAACTGATTTTATTGCTCGTTTTAGTTTCGTGACGTTGCGAAAATTTCACGAGGGCTTTATTTTTACAACCGGTTATAAGTGAATATACTACTGGTCATTAAAATTGCTGCACCACGAAGATGACGTTACAGACGTGAAATTTATCCAGCAGGAAGAAGATGGCTGGGATATGCAAATGATTAGCTTTTCAGAGAATTCACACAAGGCTGGCGCCGGTGGCGACTACGTGCTGACAGGAAAGTTTCCAACCGATTTCTCATACACAAACAGCACTTGACCGGCGTTGCCTGGTGAAACGTTGTGATGCCTCGTGTAAGGAGAAATGCGTAGCATCACGTTTCTGACTTTGATAAAGGTCGGATTGTAGCCTATCGCGATTGCGGTTCATCGTATCACGACATTGCTGCTCGCATTGGTCGAGATCCGATGACTTAGCAGTATATGGACTGGGTGGGTTCAGGAGGGTAATACAGAACGCCGTGCTGGATCCCAACGGCCTCGTATCGAGATGACAGGCATCTTATCCGCACGGCTGTAACGGATCGTGCAGCCACGTCTCGATCCCCGAGTCAACAGATGGAGACGTTTGCAAGACAACAACCATCTGCACGAAGAGTTCGACGACGTTTGCAGCAGCACGGATTATCAGCTCCGAGACCGTGGCTGCGATTACCCTTGACGCTGCATCACAGACAGGAGCGCCTGCGATGGTGTACTCGACGACGAAGCTGGGCGCACGAATGGCAAAAAGTCATTTTTTCGCTTGAACCCAGGTTCTGTTTGCAGCATCGTGATGGTCGCATCCGTGTTTGGCGACATCGCGGTGAAAGCACATTGGAAGCGTGTATTCGTCATCGCCGTACTGGCGTATCACCCAGCGTGATGGTATTGGGTGCCATTGGTTACACGTCTTTGTCACCTCTTGTTCGCACTGACGACACTTTGAACAGTGGACTTTACATTTCAGATGTGTTACGACCCATGGCTCTGCCCTTCATTGGATCCCTGCGGAACCCTACATTTCAGCAGGATAATGCACGACTGCATGTTGCAGGTCCTGTACGGGCCTTTCTGGATACAGAAAATGTTCGACTGCTGCCCTGGCCAGCACATTCTCCTTATCTCTCACCAATTGAAAACATCTAGCCAATGTTGGCTGAGCAACTGGCTCGTCGCAATACGCCAGTCACTACTCTAACTGTGGTATCGTGTTGAAGCAAAGCCTTCTAGATACAAGGGCTACGCACAGCGGCCATATTGGCACGTGACGTCACAAACTATTGGCTATCGTATCTGTAGTCGGCAGTCCTGTTGGCGCGTATGTCGTGTTTAAAGCGTGTGCCACATGAAAGTGATATTTCATACAGTATTCGCTTACAGTTCTTCGAAGTATGGGATAGAAGTGTTGAGTTCTCTTTTGCCAGGGAAATTATAAATCCTAAAAAGGCATGAAAGTGCACATGTTTCGATTTCCGAAATGTGTGAAGTTGACAAACAGCTGGATTGCAGCTATTCCCAGACAGGGATTTGTCTTCGCATCATTCAAGGGTAAGTAAATGACAAAAAATTTATAGCGTGTTATTTGTTTCCATTGCACCACATTTGCCAATTGTTTTTAAAAGCAGTTATGTATCATGTACCAGTATCATTTGTTTCTTAAATGTCTCATATTTGCAACTATTGTCACACGGAATACTTATTAGTGTGGGTCGAAAATGTTCAGTATTCCTTATCATTCCTACCAGATTATTGAGTTTCCAGTACTTTTATTTCGAAGAGCTACAGAATGATTTTGTTCATCTTTACATATACAGCTATTCGGAAATGTCAATTTGAATCAACTACCTTAGAAAATCGCTTTAATGAATTCAGTGTTCGACAGATTAAGCAGTATAGCAAGCAGGATTTCGATGCAAGTGCATTGTGATTAAATTAACAACACACTGACACGAATTTCAGCCAAGGATATAGGAGAAACAATCTCTTCGTGTTTAAGGTTCTAAAGTTCTGGAGGAACAGGGAAATAAAGTATTTTTCGGGTTTTTTTATTTATCAAACATTATGTCAGGAGGTGCTCCATTTCGTCGAATGATTTTAGTCTCGTGTGAGGTCAGCAAATTTTGAAGTGGAGAAAAAATTTACGAAAATAACCAAGGAAAAATTCTTTATATTTAAGGCAAATCGTTAAAATAAGTTTACATCTTGAAATAACTTAGGGCAGTTTTGATCAGTTACTTTACGCAATGATATGAATTTCCATAATTTCATTATAAGGCCATGTAGAAGAGGAAAGCACGAGAATCGCTGTGCGGTCTCAGCTCTAGAACTCTTGAAGTTCGTATAGCTGCAGAGTGCGTAACAGCATCGTCCCGATACACACCCGGCCATCAGTATGTGATGCCACAAGTGTGCGCGCAGGCCTGTAGTCTAGGTGGTGGTGGTTGAAGCTGCATGGGCAGCTGTGCCTGTAGACGCCATGCAAGCGCTGACTCAATGCCCAGGCGGATCAAGGCCGTTATTACAGCCAGAGGTGGCTGTTCTGGGTACTGATTTCTCAGGATCTATGCACCCAAACTGCGTGAAAATGTAATCACATGTCAGTTTTAGTATAATATATTTGTCCAATCAATACCAGTTTATCATGTGCATTTCTTCTTGGTGTAGCAATTTTAATGGCCAGTAGTGTATTTCAAAAGCAATCGCCGTAAGTGTTAATACATTTATCTCACTGTGAGAAGATAGTCAAGGCTTTAACGGAAACTGGTTGCGGGTGCCCACAGAACCGCGATTGTATTCGGGTCAACACACTTCGTCCGAAGCATACCCATCGGCACTAAATGCCTTTCTTTAGTCCTCCAAAGACATGGAAATCCTAGGGAGATGTATGGAGGGTGTAAGGGCTTCTCAGAGAAACTACTGCAACGTTATCTAAACATCCTTGCTAACAAGCGGGCGGCCGTCGACCACCTCTGGAAGAACAAGTGGACACCCGGTACCTCAGGCTTCCGTAGGCATCCGCAATCCTTTTGCCATGGCGGCATTGACCGTCTTGTCAGTCGGATAAGTGTATTCACACATTATGATGGTTACTTTTGAAGCCATGAAGTTCACTTTTTTCCCTTTGATTTGACTGCCTTTTGTGTATTGGAGTTACGGATTGCACTAGGTAGTGTGATCATTTTTAACACCTTAGAACAATTTTTATTCATATCGAGACAAATCTTAGAGATCAGAAATCGAAATTAATTACCTGGATCAATCCGTAACTGGAGTAAGACAATCTTTCCTGGACCACTAACTTTTTGCGACGCTTTTGTGTTAACTGTATGTTTATTTGAATGTTGTCTCAAATTAAGGCTCAGTACCTGAAAGGAAAATATTTACGTTTTGCAACACCTGCACTAAGGAACCACCTTCTCACCAAGCTGTTCCCATCTATTTTGCTGGATAACTTTACGTACATAGAACAAATACGTAGTACATAATGAACAAAGTAAGAGCACATGGACCATCAGACCAAATGTGTGATTGGATTGAAGAGTTCCTAGATAACAGAACGCATCATGTCATTCTCAACTGAGAGAAGTCTTCCGAAGTAAGAGTGCTGAAAGATGTGCCGCAGGGGAGTGTCGTAGGACCGTTGCTGTTCACAATATACATAAATGACCTTGTGGATAACATCGGAGGTTCACCGAGGCTTTTTGCGGATGATGCTGTGGTATATCGAGAGGTTGTAACAATGGAAAATTGTACTGAAATGCAGGAGGATCTGCAGCGAATTGACGCATGGTGCAGGGAATGGCAATTGAATCTCAATTTAGACAGGTGTGATGTGCTGCGAATACATAGATAGATCCCTTATTTAGCTACAATATAGCAGGTCAGCAACTGGAAGCAGTTAATTCCATAAATTATCTGGGAGTACGCATTAGGAGTGAATTAAAATGGAATGATCATGTAAAGTTGATCGTAGGTAAAGCATATGCCAGACAGTCATTGGAAGAATCCTAAGGAAAAGCAATCCGAAAACAAAGGAAGTAGGTTACAGTACACTTGTTCGCCCACTGCTTGAATACTGCTCAGTAGTGTGGGATCCGTACCAGATAGGGTTGATTGAAGAGAGAGACGATCCAACGGAGAGCAGCGCGCTTCGTTACAGGATCATTTAGTAATCGCGAAAGCGTTACGGAGATGACAGATAAACTCCAGTGGAAGACTCTGTAGGGGAGACGCTCAGTAGCTCGGTACGGGCTTTCGTTCAAGTTTCGAGAACACACCTTCACCGAGGAGTCAAGCAGTATATTGCTCCCTCCTACGTATATCTCGCGAAGAGACCATGAGGATAAAATCAGAGAGATTAGAGCCCACACAGACGCATACCGACAATCCTTTCCACGATCAATACGAGACGAATAGAAAGGAGACTAACTTAAGTGTGTACCGTGTTACCAAAGACTCGTAATCTTGGCAGGAGTTGCTCCACGAAGTAACAACGAAAAAGGTAATACTTTCACTGTGTTCTTGTAATTTAACAATATTGATGATTTAAGTGCCATATTTGGTAGTAGTGATTAAATTCTTGTAGCCATCATTGGCAACTGCGAGCCATTCACAGTATTTTCTCGTGTTCGGAATGTAGAGTTACGTGCTGTGCAGTGAGACTTGTTAAAAGCCATGACGTGTGAGTAGCGCTGAATGAGCCACACCTTATGCCTACGCAGGCCACTACGAAAAAAGTTAATCTTCATTATGTTTTCTAGTAGTTTGAAAGTATTTTGATAAATATTTTTTACATTCGAAGAAGAGGTTTCTACTTTTGTCCTTTTTTGTAACAGCTAATGCACTGTAGGCCATTCACGCAAACTGACTCACCAAATAAAGGAAATAAACCGCCTTGATAGGGCCAATGACTTCGAAATATTTCATTAACAGTTAAAACATATCTTTGGTCTCTACTATATTGACATGCTCATGAAGTATTAGTACATCCGACGATTTTATTACACGTTTTCCTTATAACTGAAGTACAAATAAAACCTTCAAATTTTCGTGTTTTGTATATTGAGCAAGCAATAAAGGGAACAAGAAAAATTCGGAGTAGGTATTAAAATCCACGGAGAAGAAATAAAAACAAGGTTCACCAATGACATTGTAGTTCTGTCAGACAGCAAAGGACTTAAGAGCAGTTGAATGGAATGGATAGTGTCTCGAAAGGAGGATATAAGATGAACATCAACAAAAGCGAAACGAGGATAATGGAATGTAGTCGAAAAAGTCGGGTGATGCTGAGGGAATTAGATTAGGAATTGAGACACTTAAAGTAGTAAAGGAGTTTTGCTATTTGGGGATCAAAATAGCTGATCATGTTCGAAGTAGAGATGATATAAAATGTAGACTGGCAATGGAAAGGAAAGCGTTTCTGAAGAAGAAAAATTTGTTAACATCGAGTATAGATTTAAGTGTCAGGAAGTCGTTTCTGAAAGTATTTGTGTGGAGTGTAGCCACGTATGGAAGTGAAACGTGAACGATAAATGGTTTAGACAAGAAGAGAATAGAAGCTTTCAAAATGTAGTGCTGCAGAAGAATGCTGAAGATTAGATGCGTAGAACACGTAACTAACGAGGAGGTATTTAATAGAATTCGGGAGGAGTTTGTGGCACAACTTGACTTGAAGAAGGGATCGGTTGATAGGACATGTTCCGAGGCATCAAGGAATCACCAATTTAGTATTGGAGGGCAGTGTGGAGGGTAAAAAATCGTAGAGGGAGACCTAGAGATGAATGCACTAAGCAGATTTAGGATGCAGGCTGCAGTAGGTACTGGGAGATGAAGCAGCTTGCACAGGATAGAGTAGCATGGAGAGCTGCATCGAACCAGTCTCCGGACTGAAGACCACAACAACATTAAATGCATTTCGGTTCATCAAGTGTGAATCGTCTAAATACATTTTTGTACTTTGCATGTTCCTGTCAGAAGGTCTGATGTTAGGTTATTAATTTCAGAAGCCAAATGCAAAAAACATTTGCCAGACAGTCGAAAAATGTTTCTCCATCCTGTTCAAGCATATCACTTCACTGAAGACAATTTTACACGTTTTTTTAAACATTTCAGAAATGTTCACCATTCTGCTATCGAAGATGAATTTCTTTGTAGTGCCAGAGATCAAATTAAACAATTTACGCCTGCGGGGAAGAGATTTACATGAAGTCCTCAAAATTACTAAAGTAACTGGCTTTTGACACCTCTTCATTCTGGTTTTTATGACGGTATACCTGCAGTTCTGAAAGGTTTAAGGTCTTACCAATGACCTAGTTGTGTAATACGACCAAATTGTATTCTAGATTGATGGTATTCTTCATTTCCAACATATTGCGTAATAATTTATTCTTCGAAGTTTCTGCCTGTTTTTCCTACATAGTAGGCAAGGCAACTGGGACGTGTTACGTTTTACACTCCACTGTTTTTGAATTTTATGTATTTGGTAAGTGTTAGAACAATTTGTGATATACTTCCATAACATGAAAAACCAGAAAATCTTGTTAAATGACCAGATTTCGGAAGCAAGTTTTTTAGTAATTTAAAGACGCATTCTAGAGCTATTCCCTGCATATGTCAATTGTTTAATAATTATAACTTTGGCACTACGAATAAATTCATCTTTTGATGACCTTGTTGAACACAATCTTCAGTTTTTACAAAACTGCATACAGATGTGCCATTTAGTGAAGTGCATGAACAGGATGGAGAAGCCAATGTACAATGGTGTTTGAAAGTTTAAAAAGCTCTGGTTACACTTTTTTCACTATTTTGCCTTATGAAATTCTTGACCTAACATCAAACCTTTTTATGACAGGAAAATTAATTTCACCTCATTTGCGAGCAAAAATAAATCTTGCATTAGCGGGTTCACACCTGATGGATCCACAGGGCCCACAATGCATCGTGTATTTAAAAATTTGCGAGCGAACACATACTTCCAGCGTATTGGATGGGCACGTCTACAGCTGCAAAACGTGGATAAAAATATTTTCTTTAAGTGGATCTTCGATAGCAACCTTTCCGTACACATAAGGTATCGGAGCAGCAGTCTTGTTTGCTGCTGTAGTTTACAAGAAGATATCGCTGAGCGACTGCAGGAGTACACAGGATGACAAAGTTTCTTCTTTGTATGATGAATGGCAGCTTGCTCGAAATGTACAACGTATGTTAACACAGATCAGTATGAAAAATAAACCAGTACTGTACGAATACAACATTAGTAGTGTTCAGCTTGACAATCACGGCGGTTAAGTGGCTGCAAAGCGCCATGAACTAGCACGACACGATTGTGGTGGGTAAGCCGAATTGTGGGCTTCAATTTATTGGCAGAATTGTGGGAAGGTGTGGTTGGCCTGTAAAGGAGATGCGTATAGAACGCTGTTATGATTCATTCGTCAGTACTTCTAGTGTTTGGCATCCACACCAGATCGGATTAAAGGACGATACTGTAGCAATTCAGAGGTGGTATAGAGAAACTGTATCGTTGAGATATACAGAGACGAACTAGCGTGCCGGGACTTTGTATCTTTACCCTAGTTCACTACTAGCTGCGCTCCGTCGTAACGCGCCAATGCATAGCACATTAAGTATTGTGCCATACTCAGAGTGAAGTAAAAAAATCTAATCTTTTCCGAACTGTCAGTGTATGCTTCAGTATGTTAATGTTAAACTGTTTAGTACAATATCCAATGGATATATTTCGCTAAATATGTTTCAAGAAAAAGTAGCGCTGGATAATAAAGCCAGAAAGCTAAAAATTGTTCAGAATGTGCAAATGTATGTCCTAATCTGAAGATAAGTAAATTGGTCGAGGCAAAGTTTTGGTCACAATCAGCGTTTTTACGAAAAATTGAAAGACCTAATACCACACTCGGGTGAAAATTCGTATGTAGCCCGTTCGATATAAAACCACCAAATATGTAACATAAATGATCTGTTAGTTTTCAAGTTATTTACTAAAAGCTAAATTTGGAACGAAAATGTCCCTATCCATATTAGATTAATCATGTCTATTTGTTATACACAGTTCTAATTACAATACTCGATTACAAATGATGAAATAATCCAGCTGTACGAAGTTAAGATTTTACCGTAAATACCTATCATTAACAGGAATGTTACAGATGATGTTCAGAGGTCACGTTCAACTGTCACTTCCGCTCCAAAAATTCTAGACCGCGAAGTTTAAACGCAGTCGAGCTGAAACTCAGTAACTAAAGCAAACTTAGCTTCATTCATATGAAAGTTAAATATTGTAAATTATTAAATGATAGAAATTAAGAAGTTTCCAAGAAAGGGACCATTTACATGGTGCTACCTGAGCCTAAAGAGGTTCACAGCAGCTGCGCCCATATAGAAACACAGTCGGAGAGGCAGGGGAGAAAAACTTTCGCGCCGAGATATCAAATTGTCCCTTCAATCAAACGCCTCGCAAGCGCCTTCTTGCCTCGGATAACATCACAATCTGGCAGCCAACTAGTGAGGACAGTACACAGTTTTGAATCGCTCAAATTTCACTGAAGTAACTGTCTGCGTGCCGCCCTTAATGTTGACGAAACCGCGTGGCAAGCGGCGAGAAATTAACTTTTATGATTAGAAGTCAGGGTGAGAGACTATTTTACTTTGAACTACTAATAGTGCAGTTTATGATGGGAATCATCAAATCATCAAATCATCAAATCATCAAATCATCAAATCATCAAATCATCAAATCATCAAATCATCAAATCATCAAATCATCAAATCATCAAATCATCAAATCATCAAATCATCAAATCATCAAATCATCAAATCATCAAATCATCAAATCATCAAATCATCAAATCATCAAATCATCAAATCATCAAATCATCAAATCATCATCATGTTTGTGCACGTGAACTTTTACCGAATACATTAATCGGTTACAACTCAAAACGTTTGTTTTTAGTCATGGTTCCTGATCTCAGTTGTGCGACTGGATTCGTGATTTCCTGTCAGGAAGGTCGCAGTTCGTAGTAATAGACGGCAAATCATCGAGTAAAACTGAAGTGATATCAGGTGTTCCCCAGGGAAGCGTACTGGGACCTCTGCTGTTCCTGATCTATATAAATGACCTGGGTGACAATCTGAGCAGTTCTTTTAGGTTGTTCGCAGATGACGCTGTAATTCACCGTGTAGTAAGGTCATCCGAAGACCAGTATCAGTTGCAAAGCGATTTAGAAAAGATTGCTGTATGGTGTGGCAGGTGGCAGTTGACGATAATAACGAAAAGTGTGAGGTGATCCACATGAGTTCCAAAAGAAATCCATTGGAATTCGATTACTCGATAAATAGTACAATTCTCAAGGCTGTCAATTCAACTAAGTACCTGGGTGTTAAAATTACGAACAACTTCAGTTGGAAAGACCACATAGGCGAGGGAAGGCGAGCCAAAGGTTGCGTTTCATTGGCAGGACACTTGGAAGATGCAGCAAGTGCACTAAAGAGACAGCTTCCACTACACTCGTTCGTCCTCTGTTAGAATATTGCTGCGCGGTGTGGGATCCTTACCAGGTGGGATTGACGGAGGACATCGAAAGGGTGCAATAAAGGGCAGCTCGTTTTGTATTATCACGTAATAGGGGAGAGAGAGTGGCACATATGATACGCGAGTTGGGACGGAAGTCATTAAAGCAAACACGTTTTTCGTCGCTGCGAGATCTATTTACGAAATTTCAGTCACCAAGTTTCTCTTCCGAATGCGAAAATATTTTGTTGAGCCCAACCTACATAGGTAGGAATTTTCATCAAAATAAGATAAATCAGAGCTCGAACAGAAAGGTTTAGGCGTTCGTTTTTCCCGCGCGCTGTTCGGGAGTGGAATGGGGGAGGGAGAGAGAGAGAGAGAGAGAGAGAGAGAGAGAGAGAGAGAGAGAGAGAGATTGTGGTTCGACGAACCCTCTGCCAAGCACTTAAATGTGAACTGCAGAGTAGTCATGTAGATGTAGATGTATTGGGAAAATTTGCAGAAATAGTATCTGCAGCTGCTTGCAGAACGCTTTTACTGCCTCCAAGGCACATTTTGCCTAAGGACCGTGGAACCAAGGTTAGAGAAATACGGCTCTCGAGGCATACAGAGTCATACAATTTCTACCCTAGCTCCATTTACGAGTGGACCAGGAAAGAAAATGAGTAGTGGCTGTATAAGGTACCCTCCAGCATGCACTATACAGTGGCCTGGGGTGTATACGAAAATTTAGGTATTACCAGTTATAATATTTACATTAGTAATTATCACTGCAGCAGAGTGTGCCGTGATTTGAAACACACACCGTCATAAGTTTCGGTATGCCAGGGGCACGCGCCCGGACCGTTTGGTTCACTGGGAGGGGGTTGTAGAGAGTGATCAACGAGGTCATTAGTATTTCGTTCCCTCTGGAGTTGGAGACATCAGCGGACAGCGTGTTGTGCTCCGATAGCTTGGTAGGTAGACCACCTGTCCGAGAAAGCCAAGGCTTCCGGGGTTGAGTCTTGCTCCGGCAGTTTCAGTCTAGTTGTCTACATCTAGAGCTTGTCCCGATCGCTTCGAAAGTCACACCAAAAATAGAGACTATGAGATAGAATTCTCATCGTTTTTACACTCTATACGTGTTTGCGAACGTTACAGTGCACCTGTTAAAGCAAGTAACATGATTTGCAATTGCAGTTCGGAGTTCTGAACAAATTCTTAACTGGAATGTAAAAGGAAATTTTAAATTTATGGGCAGTACTTAGTATAAGTAAATTTTCACGCCCTCTGCGTTGAATGATCTAACGTCTGTATATGAGACTACCCTGACTACACTTTTGTAAATCTACAAGTAAAACTAAAGAGAAAAGTTCATATAAACTTATGTCCGCAAATGTTTTGTTACGAAGTTACGGCTACTAAGAGATTTTGCCTGAAACTTAGCAACTTCCCTAATATGAAGCCATCACAAAACTGTACGAGGTGAAAGTAAAGCAAGATTTCCATTTATTTTGTTAGTGGTCTGGTGACAACATCCAGAGAAGCAAAGACGTAATTTCGTAAATTTTTTAATTAACTACTTGGCCCAATTTGTTTCTTAAATTCCAGTCAATTGCACAATCTTTTCAACAGAGGTTATAGACAATTTAATTTTGGGTAAACGATGTTAATAACGTGAACTGAAAATGTGAATGTGTCAGTCTGCTTTTATTAATTCCATAGCACGTGAAATCATGTTAAACTGAAAAAAAAAGCTGAATATTAAGGAAGTTTTACACTGTACACACAATTTCACAATACATTCACAATAAATGTTCAAAAACTGTCTCCCATTGAATGCATTTATCTGTACGTGTATTAACAGATTTTGTTGCTGATTTCAGTTTCATAGGGTTGTTCTTAATTTCGTCTATTGCATTCATATGCGAGAAAGTAATACCTTACGCGTATTGACTGTCCTCAAACTAGGATGTTCTGAAAACTACTGCAGATAGACGCCTGGGACACGTTTTATTAGATTCACCAGACTAATAACAAAATAAATGGAAACTGCACTTTAACGTCAGTTTTGCGATGACTTCGTATTAGCGATATTGCTAAATTTCATGCAAAATCTTATTACCAGAATGAGATTTTCACTCTGCAGCGGAGTGTGCACTGATATGAAAATTCTTGGCAGATTAAAAATGTGTGCCGGAGCGAGACTCGAACTCGGGACCTTTGCCTTTCGCGGCCAAGTTCTTTACCGACTGAGCTATCCAAGCACGACTCACGCCCCGTCCTCACAGCTTTTACTTCTGCCAGTACCTTGTCTCCTACCTTCCAAACTTGCACATTGTTTTAATCTGCCAGGAAGTTTCAAAATCTTATTAGCCGTAACTCGGCAACTGAACACCGACGGACTTTCTTTAGTTTTAATTGTATAAAAAAATTCAAACATTTGCTTATCTCCGTCAATCACCCTATATATAGAATATAATGAGAGATTAGCTGTATCAAGACAGATACAGCTCAGATTTATCGGAGGATTAAAATGGATTCCTTATCTAAACTCTATAAAGAGGTTGCCGTGGTGGATAATTAAAGAGCTACAGAGAAGTGTGAAGATTAAGTCTTCTCCCTCCATCGGCGTGGCCATTGCAATTTCAGCTTCATTACTTAGCGTCTTTAATTTTTTCTTAAAATATTTTGCGAAGCATACTCATCTGTTAACAGACGCACAAATGGCACCTCTTAGCCATTATGGACGTTTCACGTTTTAAGCTCTTGCGAAGGCCGAAGAAGTATTTCCGCTTTGATGTGCAGCAATCTTGGTATCTGATGCATCTTTAACTGTTCCTCGTGTCTTACAACTCGCTTATATTTCAGAAATGGCTAAAGAAGTCGAAACGAGGGTACTGCGGGCGGCACAGCGAAGAGGTTAAAAAGTTGCTAGAGAATTTCAAAACAGCAGAATTTTAACGTTCCGAGATAATAGCGTATTACGAGAAACTCTTCTCAGCGACATTCCACATCTTGCGTTCATGTTTATAGCGAAACTCGTCCGCTATGAGTCCTAGAGCTGAGCTAAATGTCACACAGTCTGGCAACGCTGTTCCAGCCCCATTGCTCAGCTAACGTTGCCACTAAGCGCTGAAGTACAGACTGTTCATGAAGTCCTTCCCCGTTTACAGAAATTTGTTTCTAAGCAGGCGTACTAGATGCAGCTATGCTATTTGTTGCAAGCGAATCAATGTCTTATGGATACATTTTTCTATATGTGCTCCGACACACACACACACACACACACACACACACACACACACACACACCTGAATAGAGTGAAAATTGGCAGTTGACCCTAAATAACGAAAAGTGTGAGATCATCCACATGTGTGCTAAAAGGAAGCCGTTAAGCTTCGGTTACATGATAAAGCAGCCAAATCGAAAGCACTGTGACCGAGCGGTTCTAGGCGCTTCAGTCTAGAACCACGGGGCTGCTACGGTCGCAGGTTCAAATCCTGCCTCGGGCATGATGTGTGTGATGTCCTTAGGTTGGTTAGGTTTAGGCAGTTCTGAGTCTAGGAGACAGATGACCTCAGATGTTTAGTCCCATAGTGCTTAGCGCCATTTGAAATCTTAAGGCAGTAAATTCAACTCAACAGCTAGGAATTACAATTACGAACAACTTAAATTGGAAGGAACACACAGAAAACATTGTGGAGAAGGCAAAATAAAGACTGCTTTTTATTGGCAGAACTTACAAATTGCAGCAGATCTAAGGAGACCGCCTACACTACGCTTGTGGGTTCTCTTTTAGAATACTGCTGTGCGGTGTGGAATTCTTACCAGGTAGGATTGACAGATGACATCGAAAAAGTTGAAAGAAGGGCATCACGTATTATCTCGGAATATCGGGCAGAGTCGCTAAAATGCTACAATTTTGGGCTGGCCACCATTAAAACAATGGCGTTTTTCGTTGCGACGGAATCTTATGACGAAATTCCAATCACCAACTTTCTCCTCCGAATGCGAAAATATTTTGTTGACACTGACCTACATTGGGAGAAACCAGCACCACGATAAAGTAAGAGAAACCGAAGCTCGTACGGAAAGATATAGGCGTTCGTTCTTTCCGCGTGCTATACGAGGTTGGAGTAACAATTGTGAAGGTGGTTCGATGAACCCCGTGGCAGGCACTTCAATATGATTTGCAGAGCATCCATGTAGGTGTAGATCTGACAACTCTCCACCCAAGGTAACAAACATGCTGTTCTCCCTGCCAAAAAGTCTACAATCCCACCAGAAATTTCACCTCATACCCCATATGATCGTACTTTCAACACGCGTAGGTGTGGTATTACACCTATCTGACTACCTTTATCCAAAGCTTTCAGTATGTCATGTGAGAAGTGCGAGTTGGATTTCACATGTTCGATATTTTCGAAATACACCGTGGTTGGCACTGAGGTCATTCTGTCCTCTATATCGCTAGACGTGCTATGGTCGATATCCGCCTGATGTGAAGAGCATCAAAGGATGCTACGCAAAGTTCTACATCTACATCCATACTCCGCAAGCCACAGGACGGTGTGTGGCGGAGGGTACCTTGAGTACCTCTATCGGTCCACCCTTCTATTCCAGTCTCGTATTGTTCATGGAAAGGATCATTGTATGCCTCTGTGTGGGCTCTAATCTCTTCGATTTTATCCTCATGGTCTCTTCGAGATGTACGTAGAAGGTAGCAATATACTGCTCGACTCCTCGGTGAAGGTATGTTCTCGAAACTTCAACAAGAGCCCGTACCGAGCTACTGAGCGTCTCTCCTGCAGTCTACCACTGGAGTTGGTCATCTCCGTAACGCTTTCGCGATTACTAAATTATCCTGTAACGAAGCGCGCTGCTCTCCGTTGGATCTTCTCTACCTCTTCTATCAACCCTATCTGGTACGGATCCATACTGCTGAGTAGTATTCAAGCAGTGGGCGAACAAGCGTACTGTAACCTACTTTGTTTTCGGATTGCGTTTCCTTAGGATTCTTCCGACCTTGGGGAAGATCAGTTTGGATTCCGTAGAAATGTTTGAACACGTGAGGCAATACTGACCCTATGACTTATCTTAGAAGATAAATTAAGGGAAGGCAAACCTACGTTTCTAGCATTTGTAGACTTAGAGAAAGCTTTTGACAATGTTGACTGGAATACTCTCTTTTAAATTCTGAAGGTGGCAGGGGTAAAATACAGGGAGCGAAAGGCTATTTACAATTTGTACAGAAAGCAAATGGCAGTTATGAGAGTCTAGGGGTATGAAAGGGAAGCAGTGGTTGGGAAGGGAGTGAGACAGGGTTGTTGCCTATCCCCGATGTTATTCAATGTATATATTGAGAAAGCGGTAAAGGAAACAAAACAAAAGTTCGGAGTAGGAATTAAAATCCATGGAGAAGAAATAAAAACTTTGCGGTTCGTCGATGACATTTTAATTCTGTCAGAGACAGCAAAGGACTTGGAAGAGCAGTTTAATGGAATGGACAGTATTTTGAAAGGAGGATATAAGATGAACATCAACAAAAGCAAAACGAAGATAATGGAATGTAGTCCAAGTCTGTTGATGCTGAGGGAATTAGATTAGGAAATGAGACGCTTAAAGTAGTAAAGGAGTCTTGCTATTTGGGGAGCAAAATAACTGATGGTCGAAGTAGAGAGGATATAAAATGTAGACTGGCAATGGCAAGAAAAGCGTTTCTGAAGAAGAAAAATTTGTTAACATCGAGTATAGATTTAAGTGTCACGAAGTCGTTTCTGAAAGTATTTGTATGGAGTGTAGCCATGTATGGAAGTGAAACATGGACGATAAATAGTTTAGACAAGAAGAGAATAGAAACTTTTGAAATGTGGTGCTACAGAAGAATGCTGAAGATTAGATGGGTAGACCACATAACTAATGAGGAGGTATTGAATAGAATCGGGGAGAAGAGGAGTTTGTGGCACAACTTCACTAGAAGAAGGGATCAGTTGGTAGGACATGTTCTGAGGCATCAAGGGATCACCAATTTAGTATTGGAGGGCAGCGTGGAGGGTAAAAAATCGTAGAGGGAGACCAAGAGATGAATACACTAAGCAGATTCAGAAGGGTATAGGTTGTAGTAGGTACTGGGAGATGAAGCAGCTTGCACAGGATAGATCTGCATGGAGAGCTGCATCAAACCAGGCTCAGGACTAGAGACGACAACAACAACAACAACAACAACAACAACAACAAGATTCTTCCAATGAATCTCAGTCTATCATCTGCTTTACCGACGATCAACTTCGTATAATCATTCCTTTTTAAATCACTCCTAATGATTCAGTGATTGGCAGTGCTGGTGACGAGGCAATAAACGGTAGACCTGGAGTACGTGACACCATGCGTACACCATTTCGGCGCTGTGCGCGGAAACCTACGCGTCATGTTTCCAGAGAAACACACGTCACAGCTCGGTGACGGAGACCACACAAACGGCTGCATTTTCATGCAGAGTGCAAGCTTTGTAGAGATGATAGACGCGGACGTGTTGAATCTAATCCAATGAAGCGGGTTACCCCATCTCAGGAATGTAAACACATGGAGGGTTGGAGAACTCCCAAATGGAGGCACAGCAGATAAACAGTTCGTGGCACAGCAGGGAACAGTCCGTGAGTGAATGTGAGGTATGACTGCACAAATATTATTGGACCATTTTTCACGATTACAGCAGAATTTTACCGAGAGATGTTTGAACATTGAACTTCAGATGCAGGAATTTCAGGCACAGGTAGCATTTCAACAAAATGACGCCCAGCCACACAAGGGGGTTATATGTTAGCAAGTTCTAAGTTGAAAGTTCTGGGCAGCTGGGTCGCTAGGGAAGATTCCTACATCACGTTTACCAGACAACCGATCTTTACATGCTTGTGGGGTTACGTTACGGATGAAGTGGTCTGGACAACTTCCTTTGTTCAAATTCTTACGTCAAGAATACGATATGTTGAACAGGCAGTGCGAGGGCAACAGATGTTGGTAAAGACAGAAGTTTAGTACCGCCCAGATTATGGGCAACAAACGAAGTAAATGTGTTAGTGTGTCCATAAACTTCATGAAGTAAGCTGGCATTCGTAACAAACTGCGTAGCTGCATACAGCATAGTTTCTTCGAAAATTTTTTATAATGAAGGAAAGACTATAGCCATTCTGTGCTTCGTCCAAACACACTTTGGCCTCACATTTAACACAGCTTCCAGTTTTTCTAGCATATTAACAAATGCTGCGTCGTATTCGTATCTAATGCTGTTAAAAATTATACAACTGTACGTAACTATAAAACCCCGCATATGGCAGTGGGTAAGAGGTTTACGAGAATTGCTAAATGATAAAATAATCGCCGCTTCGAATTTAATCGCTTAAATTACTCTGACTTTTTAACCTGCAAAACAATTAGGGAGTTAAGTTCTGTGTAAGCTTTCCTTTTAAGTCTTGTAACTTATTTTGTTGATGTTTAACATCGCCGTAGAATTTAGATGCAACAAGTACAGCTCCAGTACGGCGTGTTTCTGAAGTGTTCCCGAGAAAACCTAAATGCAAAGTTTTACGATAAATTCAAGTACCGTAAGACAGTGAAAGCCTACGAGTAGAAGCGTCAGTGCAAGACGATTGACTAGAATTCTGGCTGTACTGCGTTGCAGGCTCGTCTTTAATGTTTCACCTAGCAAAACTAATTTTTCTTCAGAAAGTAAGATGATAAATCTCGCGGTAGATTCAACCCCAGGGAGAGGAAAAACTGTAAAAATGGGCTCCTCGTTTTGACAGAGGTGCATTTTTTCTGAAAAAATTCAAGATTTAACGAGTTTCCTAAATTAAAGGATATTAAAGAGGGATTAATATCAAATATTTCTATTGGGAAACAGATTCGCATGAAGCTTGTAAAGTAGCACTAAAATCTGATGCTAATATGAGCTCAACCCAAAGTTTACAATCTTATATTTAAACCTTTAACACGCGAGGTGACATCTGTATGTACAACGAGGTGGAGTCACTGGGACTTTAAACCGAGATTTAAGGCAAAAATCATTCGAAACTTTGCATTTATATTACGTAACATTTATAGTTATTTAAGTGTGCTTGGGTAGCTCAGTTGATAGAGCACTTGCCGCGAAAGGTGAAAGTACCGAGTTAGAGTCTCGGTCGCATACAATTTTAATCTGCCAGGAAGTTTCAATTTTTTTTTTTAATTTGATACTATTAGAGGGATTCGAGGGATAATAAATTTGGAAAGGAAAGAATTAACATTTTGGAGACCGCCGTCTCCAGTTACCTCTTTCTAAACTATTCGCAAGAAATTTGCAGGCTATCCATATATACTACTGAATGTACGTACAAAATTTATAATTTTAAGGCAGTTTAGGTGATACGACAGCCACGGTATAGTGGCGAAGGCTGGCTCGTCCCGCCGCGTTAAATGGTTAGCGTGAGTGCATACTCAGGAAAAAGTTCCGCAGTGAAAGGCGAAATTGAGAGTTTCTGAGAACACTCCCTACTAGACAGTATCCGTTACGTGACCTGCCTTTCATTAAGCTGATACTGCGATAATACTCCTGTGTTGCGGAGCAGGACGCGAAATCTGTTAAGAACTTGCTGAGTAACACACTGAACAGAATAAAAATTCTGTACGTTTGAACTAGATAATTATTGCTGTGTTCCTTTTTAATAGAAACAAAAGCTTTCACTTCATTTCGTTCGTCCCTGATGGAAGCAGGTCAGTCGGACCCTTCCAGTGCTTCGTAAATTTGTTTCAGAGCACTTTCTGCCTTCGGCATTTGCGCTGTGGATCTCTGATTCTGCAAGCACCAACACGTACGTTCCGCTAGTTACATTACGTACACTTCTGACCGCTCCGTCGTCACGTTTACTAGAGGTATTCGCGATCGAAACAAACTCAATGTTCCGTGCTGCTAGCGCCGAAGCGGAGACCTGGCGAACTTCCACTGAAAGAGCGACAACCTGCTGAACGCTTGCAAGCAACCGTGAATGTTAACCGAACACGGTCAAGTGCTGTTCGCTTGGGCTCACCTGCCGGCTATGCCGGAGTGACTTTGCGAGGCCCTCTCCGTGGCGACTGTGCAGGACCGCTGGAAAGCCGGCATTTTAGTTTTAGTGTTTCATGAAGACGCGGCTTAATACCCAAAATAATGATACCAAACTTTAAACTTCCTGGTAGGAGAGCTTCTGTAAAGTTTGGAAAGTAGGAGACGAGGTACTGGCAGAAGTAAAGCTGTGAGGACGGTTAAATATTGTTAAGCATGTATGCGGTTCGTGAGTCGTGCGTGGGTAGCTCAGATGGAAGAGCACTTGCCCGCGAAAGGCAAAGGTCTCGAGTTCGAGTTTCGGTCCGGCACACAGTTTTAATCTGCCAGAAAGTTTGATATCAGCGAACACTCCGCTGCAGAGTGAAAATTCCATTCCGCATACCAAACTTCATTAGTTTGTCACATTATTTGGTAGTGAGCTGCTCGGACATGTTTGTCGGAAATTTTGATGGACAAGCGTTTGTCAATAGCCAGTCGATCGCCTAACTGATCTATAGTATATCTGACACCTGGACCAATTTAGTAAGATTTAAAAATTTCCCTGTTCTGCATTACAGATCATATTTCACCTAGTGCCAAAATACCGGGCGTCCATAAAAAATGGACCAGATATGAATTTGATTAGTACAAACGGTAAGCATTGTGTGTTGGTTCAAGATCACAAAAAAGTGAAGCGTTATGTTCTACGGTTTGCTAGGAGTGAATCTTCAGTTTGACGTGCGTTTCGTTTGAAGTTTGTGACCTCCCATGCGGCAAAATATCCGCCGAATCTATGTGGCAAAACATCAGCCAGCGATATGGTAAATTCGAAACTACCGGACGTATGTGTACAGCGATGATCACTGGATGAGCAAGAGTGCAGAGAATGTTGACTGCGTAAGAATCTTACCATCCTGGTCACATGTCCTGTCGGACGATTGTACCTTATGTACTTACGTTGTTAAATTTATCAAGTTTTGGTACATTTATCGATTCATGACAATGTTATAAAATTTTAATGGCTGGTGGAGGAAGAGTCCATTGATCTATTTTTGTAGATGAGTCGCTGTGTATTTTTTTAAAGAATTTTTTGCAAGTTGTAAAATTTTTCCACATATTTAAGCTTTATTCATAATTTTTACATTACCAAACAGAACTTTTAAAAATACATAATTGATGTTCGGCCCAGTTTCTGTAAGTTTCATGTTCTATTATAAATGTACCTAATCATTACAAAAATAAAATCTCAGGAATCTGGCTTTGTTACTGCCCTTAGAATATCCCTGCACAATATCCTGGGTCATCTGTATTTTCTTCATCCTCCTTGGCTCTTAGCATTCCTTGGGTGTATTCTTGCCTTCCTAGCTATCAGTCACTTCATAATTTGACTTCTCCACACGGACAGCATCCAATTTGGAACATGTTATCACCATATTTTCCCCAGGTTTTATGCCTAGCTTTTGAAGCAGCCAAACTCTCCCCACATTGCCATCATTAAATGAAAGAACTGTATCATAAACACCTAAATTCAATGTACCTTTACAAATACTGTTTTAGGAATTCTAGGCCATAAGACAAATGATTCCTTTCGGTTCTGTAAGGACAAGGACCAAGTGAATGTGGCGCACGAAACAAGTCAGCCAACAGTGAGCACGAAATATTTTCACAAATCAGCAAATTAGGTTTTTGAAGTTCAAGAAGTTGCCAGAAGGGCAAAGGGGATGTAGCAACATGTGCTGCCCTTAACGCAAATGAATATTTACAGCCTTTAATGGCACAATGCCCTTAGAAAAGGTATTTCTCTAGTAAAATAAACTCTATTCTTTTATGAACACTCTGTACTTCGCGATACGACACGCACAGCCTGACTACGCTTCAAAAGTGGGGTTCACAGGAAGAATAAGACACTTTGGAAGACCACCTTCCAGAATCTCAATACGGGAAACCATCAATAAGAAACAAAAATATGCTGTATTCATAGACTTCACAAAGGCCTTCGACCTCCTCAATCGATCATTAGTAAAAAGGATGCTCGACGAAACCCTGAGAAGAGAGCGTCTGGACGAGGATTATAAACTCCATAAATGAATGGAATGAGATAAGGATCTCTGACAACCTCGACCTGTCTGAACCAATAAGGCAAACAAACAGTACTCCAAGGAGACCCACTAAGGCCGCTCCTGTTCATTCTTACAGCAAAGGTCATTATGGAAATCTCATGACTAAGATGTCTAAGCATATGCCTACGCAGACGACATTGTGATAGTCTTAAAAAACTTAAAGAAACTACAGGAGACTATGGAAGACGTGGAAAAATGGTGCACAAAACAAGCTTGTAATCAACAGCGACAAGACGGAAATGATGGTATTCAGACCAGGTGGGCAAATCCCAAAAACAAGAATTGCACTACAAGGAAAGCAAATATCTATCACAAAAGATTACAAATATCTAAGGATAACACTCCAGCCGTCCGCGAAGTGCTTCACTAAACACACAACAGAGAAAGCGACACAGGCCAACAGAGCGATAAACGAAATAAGTTCCATCAGAACACTAAATCTAGACACAGCTATGGCACTCTTCAAATCAAAAATACCGATACTGGCTTATGGGATAGAAATCATATGGATACACCTAAATGAAAAGAACTTAGAAACATTGGAAAGAGTAAAAGCAACCTATATCAAAAGAGCATTAGGGGTAGCAAAAACCCCAAGATCAAGATTAGACTGCCTTCTCGCCCGAGAATCTTTCCTCATCGAGGATCTAAGGATAAGGTTCTTACTTCCCAACACATCAGCATCGGAGAACCTACTAAGGTCACTACTCAAGAAAAGAGAGGTAGTACCAACGGAATTCTACGGATCCGGGGCCATGATCGACCGTACTTGGACAGCAGCAAATTTTGAGATGAGAAACGTACTTACAAGACTCGCAGTACACGGATTCCACCATGAAATTTGTGCAAATACAACATACCATGAACCGTCAAACCTTTGCCAATGTGCACTATGTGGACAGTCTTGTGAGATACCATATAGAAATATGCAACAAGAGGACCAGATCAATTAGAGACTATGCAATAAATGGTTCAAATGATAATCTGTTATAATACCTGCACTTAATGTAATCAGAATTATGCAGACACTCAATACATCCTTGTAATTCACTCTCAATGATTGTAATCTAATGCATAACTATAATGGCTATTTTGCTGCAGTAAATCGTTTATTAAAAGTGGGTTTCAGTTTGACAAACATTGTACGCCTGCGCGCTTGTTTGATATATCCGTATACGAAAAACCGAGATTTATTGCTACGGGGGCCTTCAGCTTTAAAACTACTCCAGATCGGTCTAATGGGGCAGGGCTCGGCGCTGCACGCAGTTCACAGGAATGAAGGTCACCGACGGCCGGGTGTGTCGCGCTCTGTTTAGCAGCGCTCTAGAAAGGGGCAGGATACGGCTTTCCGTTAGTTGCCCGTCATCACATCCCTCGCCTCACGTTACGTTGCCCACGGAACGCTGTACAATCACTCCCGCAATTCACATCAGTCGGCTGGCCCATGTCTTTCACCTCTGGCACTGCAAGCTTCGAGAAACACTTATCACCTCACACGAGTGAGGTTGAGGTTCAATCCGATTTACGGTGTTGGTTCGAGTAAGATTCACGCGGCTACAGACGCCAAATAGCAGCGTTCGGCGCGACGCAATTTAAGGGGATCACACCGTGGTTCAGGTGGAAAAAATCGATTTTCATTTTTCATCATATTTCGATAGATTAAGGTTTTATTTAAGTACTCTGAAAAGGATTTTGCTGAAAAAATTTTCGAGCATTTAAAGAGCATTTTCCTACCACGTGTGTTTGTGGGTCACGCCCACTTTTCTGTCACCCACTTTTCTGCATATATTTTTAGATCTTTATATCCCCTACATTGCACGTTAGGGATTTCTTTAACTTCCGAGTGTGTTTACTATCCTTGGACTGCAACTGTCGTTATTCTTTTGTTTCTGCTGTTTGTAAACACGCTTTCAAACACGCGGTTAGTTTTGTTCAGGTGTGATTGCGAGTAGTTATAGAAGACTTGCAGGTATACTATGGGCAGGCAATTCAGAGAAATAAAATCTGGAAGCAATGAAGAGATGTTTGGGCTATGTTCTTCCATAAGTCTTCTACTGATAAGCCATGTCATGGATTGTGTCCACCAGGAGAAAATTCGTGGTGCAAATACAATAGGGCTCAGGCAACTGGAGAATCTTATTCTCTCCAGCATTCTCTTCCTGCTGGTGTTATTACAGCAATTAAACCTATTCTCAGAGACTTGGCTCATCCTGATCTAAGGAAATGTCTGCATGGGCAAACACAGAACCCAAATGAATTTTTCAATATCATTTGGAACCGCCTTCCTCAAAATGTTTGTGGGCACACATACAATGAAAATAGGAGTTAATGATATTACATTCAATTATGGTAGTGTTGGGTACTGAAAAATCTGGGAATTAATCCTGGTGAAAATATGATCACTGGGCTGCAACAATACGATAGAATAAAGATAGCTGATGCAGACAGGTCTGCATCTAATATGGCCAAGAAAACGATAAACATCCAGGAAGGTGAAAAAGAAGCTGGAAGACCTGCTAGAGGCCAAAGAAAGGCCATCATATGCAGCAGGACAGTTTTAATTAACTGAAAGTAACAAATTTCAAAAGTTTTTTTCTTTAAAGTCAATTTCCCACAGACTAAAATTTATAGTACATATGCCCCATTATATCAGAAACCATCATGGATGAATGAAATTTTCAGAGACTCTGCATAACAAAAAGCCACGTCTGGCACTACATTCATTAATATTCCCCATTAGGAAGTTCAAAACATTTTCTGCAGAAACTATAAAATGGATAAAGTAGTTTTAGTACAGTTAACTATGGACATCATGTAACATACAGTAAAAATATTAAGGTCCTGCATCAAATAGTTTTGTTCAGAAATGGGTCTAATACTTGCCTAAATTAACATGGGTTAGATAGGCAGGGTGTAGTCCCCTGAAGATAGTAGCCAAGACAAAAGATTTCGGAATGCTGTATATGCTGGTACAAAACAACTACAGTTAGCCAAATACACGTCAGTTAAAAATGTGAGGGCATAGGAAGTGGAAGAATCTTTCAGGCTCCGTTACACGTAGAAGCAAATTGTGAGCATACTGGAGAAATACTGTTTGTCAAAGAAAGGCTGCAAGGTTACGTTAGAATTTTATATTTAATATTGATTGTCAATTTCGATGTCGTTGGAACAACAGTGGATGGGGGAAAACAGTAACGTTCAATTGACGTAGTCTTATTACAAGGTTGGAGATGGAAAATAAGTCATGTGTTTTCAAAGGAGCCATCTCAGCATTCTCTTAAACCAGTATACCCTACACCCTGTAACGAATGTAGCTCCTTAACTCACATGTATAGAACATCTTCAAACGTGATTACAAATGAGTTAATGCGTTAAATATTGTTAAGCATGTATGCGGGAGAAAGTTTAGGAAAGGTTTCATTGTATGCTTTAAATGTGTTTAAAGTCAACTGCTTCCCTAATGAAATCTGGTGTAGGAATTTTTGTACTCCATGTGAAGCAAAATGCTAGTTTTTCAAGTGCCTCTGTTTATGAGGTCCTGGACTATTCGTCGTACAGTGCTATAATTTGGCAGGAAAATTCAGTGGTCTATGGATACTGCCTGCAAAAATGTGTTGTGAATGGAGTTAGTAATAAAGAAGTAATAAATTGTCATCCCGACGTTTCACTGTACGAACAGTAAAAATTTAAGTGAAGCTTATTCTGTGTGTGTGTGTGTGTGTGTGTGTGTGTGTGTGTGTGTGTGCGCGCGCGCGCGTGTAGGAGGGGGGAGGAGGGGGAGAAAACTGCATTAATAAAGTTACGTTCCTCTTTACGCCTTCTAATTTAAATTTTCTTACCGAGTTAAACGTTAACAAGATTATACCTCATGAGATGATTACGACAGCACTTTAAATTTTTAAATTCTTTAACAAATTATGAAAATCTAATTTCTGTTCATCTAATTTCTGTTCCCCGTACACTACACCTGGTACCGCGTTTTTAGATCGTGCCTATAGTATACACTTGCACTAAAAACCCGTGCTCGTAAATACTAGGGCGAATGGAGAATACGTCAAATGCGTATACAATGAACTTGTTTAATTTAATAGGAAATACTTTATTGAACAGAGCAGAAGGACGAAGGAAGTACGCACTAATGAGGTATGAGAAGCTTACTGTGCATGTTGATGACCTTCTAAAGATGAACAGCGGCGAGACTTTGGGACGAGAAAGACCGTCGCAGAATTTTAAAAATTGATTCAGATAATTGACACACACACACACACACACACACACACACACACACGCACACACACACACACGCACACACACACACACGCACACACACACACACACACACACGCACACACACACACACGCACACACACGGCAGCTATCTCAACAGTCCGCCACATCATATACTGTCTGGCCATACCACAATATTGTCTTATATATACTTGTAGAGAAACAGCGTTGGTCGTATTTTTTTGTTTTATTATGTGATCGCTTTAAGCTTGTTGACACCATGTGTCTACCAATTTAAATTGTATATTTCACCACTGAGGCTGGTCACTAAGTGACCGAAAATCGGTTTTGCGGATACTAAAATAAAAATACGACCAACGCTGTTTCTCCTTCCAAGTATATCCATTATCTGGTCGTGGTGCACAGGACACCCGGAGTCTCCAATCAATATTGTCTAATATTGCAGCCACTATTCAGCAATGTTACCGGCAACACCATTGCGATCACATTGCCCTGAACCATGTACCAGTCGCAGCGTAGGCGCAAAAGAACTATTTTCAGTTCACTTTAATTACTGACCGAATTTAATAACTTAAAATCTTGTCAGTTACTCATTAAGAGTATTCACGGATGACAGTAACGATAATGGAAGCGAAAAGGTCAAATGAGTTCTAACATGAATACCTTAATAGCTAATTACCAATTCGCCAGTAGAAGGGATGTTTCCCAGCAATGAAGCTGAAGTTCTCATAGTTCTTAAGGTATGCATATTACACTTTTCTTCTAATGCTCTCTCATGTCATATCTGAATTATTGGCTATTTCTCCTGAGCAACCTTCATGCACGACCTGTTAATATCTGCGTGTCCAGTTCAACGTTTTCACCGTAGCTACGATAAAATAAGTACAGCACTTGACTGAACAACCGAAAAGAGCACGGACGCCCACCGAACAGATTGAGCAGCACCTTAAAGTAACGCCCTGAAAACCATTGGCCTGCCCCTCTAATTACGAAACAAAACTATCAGGTTTCTGAAGCACAGGCCACGATAGACAGTTGACATACAATATTCCGTTGATCAATTCAGTATGAAGCTAACACTTCACAGGAAACTTGTGCCCTGGCTCTGACTTCCTCGTAACGTCTTTGTTTCACTACGCTTCCAAAATACTTTAAGCTATAAATTTTTTCACTTGTTCCTCAATCACCCTGAATCCATGGAACTTTAGGTCACGATCGTGACCTCACTTAAACAATCTGCTTCAATTCTGATAATTTATTCGGCGTTCTGTGTCGCTGATCCTTACTCCCAGCTGTACTAATTTCTCCTGCAAAAGAAACTTGTGTTATTTGTTAAGGTTTACATCACGGATCCATATAATCGTTTTTAACGGTGATTAGGTTTGAACATTCGCGTTCATTTTCTAACCTTAGATGTTTAATGGAAGGAGCATGTAAGGATTGTGGTAGGGAAGCCAAACGGTCGACTTAAGTTACTTAGGAGAATCTCAGTAGAGTCAAGGCGACCGCATATAGAACACTACGCGACCCATTCTCGAACACGAGAGATATGGTTTGGGAACTCAAATGTTTAATCCTGGAGAGAAGGCGATGGTCTTCTCAAGGAACACTATCGAGAAATTTTAGGGAACGGGCATTTGAAGCTGACTGCAGAAGTATATGTCGGATGAGTACCACAAAAAACGAGAAATTATGGCTCGTACGGAAGCATCCGGTAGCTTGCTGAATATGTACATGTAGATTAGCTAAAGGTGCTTATCGATTTCTGACTAAACCAACATTTGTTATATTTATTAACAAATTATTTGAATGTTTCCTCTAACACTTTAGCCAGAGCAGCACGTATAGATTGGAAAATTAACGCAAGCTTTCTGTATAGTTACCAATAAAAAGTATATGGAACTACGACGGAAACTTTACCAAATTAACTTTTAAATGTTTATATTGTGAATGAACAAGGTCTGAATTTGACGAGATCAATACTATCTAAATATTTTTTGAAGCAAGACCCTGAAATCGCAGCATTCCGAGAGGGAAAAGGCGTGGCATTAACGACCTAATTCCTATATCCAGTGTGCGGTTTTTAAATTTCTGAACAGTATGGCTTATGGGATTGCTGCGCAACACAGCACACACAAGTCAGATATGCGAAGTCGTATCAGAGAGCGAAGGAAGCTGCTAGTATCTTCACTTCCCGGAATTTTACCACCGGAATTCTAACTCTTCCATACAACACGGCGTGTCCATTCACATGCATTCCTTACTTGCATAATGTTTAGTGTGTACCCTTTGAGGATAACTGTCGCCGAACACCGCCTTAGTAAAATTGTATTTCCAGTTTGCGGATGTAGGAATGTGGATTACGTACGCTACCCCACACTGATTCATTTACCTGCACATCGCGGGGCAGAGCAGGCATCATTAAGATGGCTTCCAGGTAGAAATGCCCGCCATTTATATTCAGTATACTACAAAATTAAAGTTCTGTGTGTTTTATACTTCCACCATGTCAGGTTGCCGACTGACATTACGTTCTCAAAAGCGAAGCGGTTGTGTGAGAACAGAGCACGTTCGGCCACTAAGCAAAGCTTCCAGAATGAGATTTTCACTCTGCAGCGGAGTGTGCGCTGATATGAAACTTTCTGGCAGATTAAAACTGTGCGCCCGCGAAAGGCAAAGGTCCCGAGTTCGAGTCTCGGTCGGGCACACAGTTTTAATCTGCCAGAAAGTTTCACTGAGCAAAGCTGTTCCAATAGGTTTCTATACGCCCTGATACAGACCAAAATGAGGTTCCTGGTTTCAAAAACGTACGGTAAATTATAAAGTTACAGGAAATTAATAGACGGAGTTTTTAATAAATTATTATGCTCTGCCTTTTATGGGTAATAAACGACATACTACACCTGTTGGATATGCTTGCATTATTTCTTGCAGAGCACCCGGGCAATGGGTATGTGATATTTCGTTAAACCGTTGCTCGCTCCAAAGACAAGCATTTCCGATACTTACGATGAGCGGTCCAGTACTTTTAACTTCGTTTCAGGGTTCAGTAGAAGCACAATGCCCAATGACGGCGTGGAACGTTATACTGCAATGGTACATGTTCCAGAAATCGTTCCAACAGCTTCCGCAAGCTGTACCAGAGCGTCGTCTGTTTGTTGAGATGGATTTCGCTGACTAAACTGCCCAGCCATTTACGTATAAGGGTAATAGCGGCAAGTTCAGTTCCACCATGCTAAGGAAATTACATGATTTACAACAAGGCAGTCAAGAAAAATATAGGTAATCTATTGGTACTAACCTTCCCATTTCCCTGCTTTTAAATTTGTGGCAACAAGGTCATGATATATCTGCTTTCGAGTACTTCATCTGCTCATGCGCGTCAACTACCCCGTCAGTTTAAATCTATGACTTACAATACCGCCAGCTGACATTTTCACAAAAAATCTGTCAACTTTCCCGAATACTACACTGCGCAAATTTGACATTTTAAAAGAAAGGAAACTAAAGATCTCTAAACGATTTATCAAACTTAACTAGTTTGGTAAATTAGGCAGTGTGCAGCTTCGACGCGTTTTGAGAGAAATGTTGACTGACGGGTGATTTGACAAGACGTTGCACGTCGTTTGATGGTTCGCGGCGCTTGTTTCGCGATAGATTTTCTAACTGTTATATACGTATAAAGCAAAAGAGCGCTGGCAAATACCAAAGTGCGTCATTTCCATCCATTTTTTCGCAAGATGACGTTAAGGAGAAATCTATTCTGCGCAAAGCGCAATAAATTATCAGAGCTCTCCGATTCTGTCACGGACGGCGTTGTCCGATGAGCATTTATTAGATTTTTACGGGCATATTTCTCTTAATTCTTCCCTGGCCCATCGCATTGTTTCTTCATACACAGTGCTAGAAGTAAATGTACGAAGTGAATCATTTGCAGCCGGTCCCGACAGTGTCAAAATACTTTGCGACAGCCGATTCAAATGTCAGGTTAAGTTTGACAAACTTCGTTGGTACGTCTGCGCGCATGTTCGACAAATCCCTGGGTACGAAATATCGAATTTAACAAGTTTTATCTATTATATAGACCTGAAGGTCAAATCATGGATGGTAAACAACCACAGGCAAGTGGGCGGCGGAGAAGCTTCAACGTACGTAGGCCCAGTTATCAATTTGGGACAGTATGCGCCAATACGTCGTATCGGTATCCGACGAAAAAAAAAAGGCGTTCTAATAACGTTCTGAGGCATTTCAGAAATGACCCCGGAAGGTCACAGTACCTGAACTTTTTTTAAATCTAGCACGGCGCAGCCATAGGTCTATAGCAAAAGTTTTACCTTCACATTCAGCGTATCAACGCGAATTTAATGTTAGATCTTGTGAAGAGGAATAAATATGATCGTTTAACTGGAAATACTCTTTCACTCTGAATGCTGTACACGATCATTGCATGCGAGTGAATTCACAGTAGCCGTAATGTACACTTAATACGAATGTGAATCCCATTTCATATTCGGTTGGATTCCAACAACCGAAGTCGAGGAAGGAACTTACCAGTTTCCGTAAGTTTTAAGTACAAAACGGAATTAACCTTTATTACTCTTTTGAGAAACCTCAAACATTCAGAAAGCATTGGAGGAATATTACGAGCGGTGTCATTTAAAGATAAGAAATCTGTTTAGAACGGGAATCAATTTAAAATTCCCTGATTTTTTACTTGCGTACCCAGGACTACGTACCAGTAGCTAAAAGCCTCATTTCAAATCAACGAAAGAAAAATCCTATGGACATGCTATCACTTTATTCCCAGCAAGATCTAAAAATTCATTATATCCGAACCCCACTTAATATCAACGACATCACTTGTAAAAAGAAAACCAACTGCTACGAAATTTTGGGTCTAGTGCAGCAGGGGATACAACCCGTCGGCTTATGACAATGACGTCACAAGTCGCCAGTGAGCAGTTTACCATTTTCGTGTTTGCTGTTATGTTTCAGTTTCGTTTTTTTTTACTGATTGCTTAATAAAGTGGATCTGTTTATTCTATCTTGTGAGATTTTTTTTTTAAAAAGCCAAAAAACACTTATCAGCCACTGAAGGGAGCTACAACACTAAGAAGAATCGCTTCTCGATTGGCGACTTGTGACGTCATTGTCCAAAGCCGACGGGTTGTATCCCCTGCTACACTAGTCCCGAAATTTTAACGGTGCCCACTTGACAGTACAGTAAAAAGCATTATGGCATTCGTTTTACTCTCTTCAGAAGTGAACAAGTGAAAAGATATCCTTTCTGTCAATGCAAACCACGCCTATATAACAAGACAAAGCGTACGTTTAAAACCATTGTAACTAATGCGCTTTGAGCAATATCCACTTAACTAGCATAAAAATAATTATGAGGTCGATGCATCACTAGAACTGGCCTGTAGAAACTAGCATATCTGGGAGAGCTGCATCAATTAAAACTGATTTTGCTACTGTAAATTCCGGAAAGCTTTCACGTGCATACAGCCACCTGTCCGTAGGTAGTTTGTCAAATGTTGACAGCTTCTAGAATTGGGAAAAAATTTACCCACAGGGCAGTTAAAACTACAAAATGGAGCATGACGCAGAATGTTAGAAGTTTAATAATGATTAGTCAGTTCCCAAAATACAGTGGTTTTACACACACACACCCCCCCCCCCCCCCCCGCCGGGAGATAAAATAGATAAGCTATTTAATACCATCAGGTGCCGAGTTATTCTGCGTAAGTATATTTCACGGGTAGTTAGGAATTTCGAAAGTGTCATTAACCGGCAGCAATGTGTCTACCTGAACTACTTCCAGCTACACAAACTTTAGTAACTTCATGCTCAATGAGAATACATGAACGGTAATACGCTAACCACTACTGTTTGACAGTCTTCAAATGAATAACACACAAACCAAATAAAGTATCGATGGGCAAAACATACGTAGTATTGTCAACGGCACGATTGGAAGTTTAATACGATGTTGGTCGATACCGATGCTAAGTAAATTGCCGATTTTACCATTACTCTCAAATGTAGGTCATGAAACATAGCCAACATATCTTAGATTGGTAAAGTCTGCAGTGGTAAGAGGTTCTGAAAACAAGTAGTACACACATACAACCATGGAAATCTATGGTACTAACAGGCCTTATTTATACATGACAACTGTTAGAAACCTATATTATCCCAATTAGCTTACAACACCCATACCTTCATTCACACGGCCTGGCTTCGGCAACGTGTCAACTTGCTGCGCCCCTTCGGCCACATCCGCCATGCCGCGCACCTGACACTGCATCGTGATACTGTGTCCAATCGTAAAAATATCCTATACAGTGTGGAAAGTTGCTAATACAGTCAATCACATACACAGATCATCCTACAGAAACATTTTTACATTTCGAAGCGCTGATACTACAGACAACATTCTAACCTCTGCAACCATAATACTTCCAATGAGAACAAAGCTATAAGCTATGATGCATAGATCTTTTTTCCGAGCGTCACCAAAGATGTTTCCAGATTAATCACTTGAACCAAAGATTTTACAGTACAGTAATAATAACTCAATGGAGTTTTAATTCTATTACGCGGTGCAAGAAATGGAAATTGATCCAAAATTAACAATACTGTGGGTAAGAACTAAATGATAAACATTTTGACGTATCAAAATGTCTTATAAAGCATTAAAACGTACTCCTGACTACAAGGAACGGCAGAGATATAATCAAAGCACAAAAAGTGAGTTAAAATGTTGTGCACCAAAAACTTTCAAACACATTTCCAGTGACATCTCCAGCCACTGATTTAATTAACAATGATACTGTGTGGATATTGCATATTTCTATCAACGGGACAGTTTTTATATAGGTACTTCCACCATACCATTTCTACTTTAGATGTAGAGTCGAAGATACCTTTTGTAAGTGTATTAAACCACGTAGCTAAATGAACGTATTGAGTTTTCCATTTTCGTTTCTTACAAACATTTGTGATTGATGGATTAACATTTTCGACGAAACGAGTAAATAATATGGAGTGGTAAAATTTAACAAAAATCTCCCAAAGATCTGACATACCGAAAATTATAACTATCGATCAAGTGCGAGAGCAAGGTACTTCGTTGATTCACTGCTGTATATCTTTCATAGGAGGGAAAGAAATTGATAATTCTGAAGGTCAATTCTAGTACATTCCGCGGACTCATTGCCGGTTTGTTAGTTAGGAAAAAGCTGAGCTGTGAGTGGGTTGTAGTCTACGTAGTTAGTGACAACTTTTATTGCAGCCATGACTATCAAAGCAGTTTGCGTGTTGAACGGTGAACAGGTAAAAGGAACTGTTCACTTTGAGCAGGAGGTTTGTATCCTTAGTTTTTAGTAAAGAAATCTGTAGAAAGTAGACAAGAACATGGATCATTTCTGTTTTTTTTTTTCAGGGTGCAAATTCTCCCGTCAAGGTAACAGGTGAAATAACCGGCTTAACAAAAGGTTTGCACGGCTTCCATGTGCACGAATTTGGCGATAATACAAACGGTAAGTTCGGGGCACTATGAGCAATAAATGCTGTAGATGCTCAAGGAAACTTCTATTTAACGTACGGAGCGTTCGTTTTAAGACTAAAAGGAGTTTCGTGGGGCGTTGGCGTAAATCTATTTGAGGTAACGTCATAAGGCCTTTGTAGTAAAAGAGGAAAGCAAAACAGTTGCGGAAATATCTGGATAGCTATAAGATGTATCAATTGTCAATGCTGCTAAGTCACTGTTCCTACAATGACTAGCATCTTTTAATCAACTTGCATTATGTAACACTTTCCATCAGGTGTAAGGTAGCAGAAAGCGCTAGCACAACCGATGGCACAAACTTAAGCATTATACGCTGGTCAACATATTTGGCTCATTAAATTTTCTATACCGAAGCAAGTTTCTCTTGTCTCAGCGTGACTGTGTTTTGTCAGGAGATAGTAAAGTCTATTTGTGAAGACTGTGGCAAAGCAGTTTCGGCCCAAAAAATTTTCTGTTTACAGGTTGAATATTTGAAAATAATATAAATACGAAACATGTAATGACTTCACACGAGACAGGTACCAGGCAAACAAATAGTGACCGCCGTCGTGTAAAGAAATTTTTTCTTCGGTCTTGGCTCGTGCAAATAGGTTTTGAATCATACTGATCATAAGCGGTTATTAGAGTTGACGAGCTGCTGTGTAACTAGGCTCATAAATCTTATTACGAAATTAAATCAAGAATTCAAGTGGTAATGCTACTCGCGTAACCAGTCTCTGAGAAATAAAAGTTGCATGTTCTGGCTTTAAGTTTTCTATGGAAATCCCAGTTACATAGGAAGTGCGTGAAACTGTTAAAGTTTTGTAAATTGTCCTCATAATTTGTATCGTGGAATAAAATTATCGCACTCCAGTATTGATCGGTTTGAAATTGAATGACGTTCAGATATGTGGTAAAAAGTGTTGCCTCAGCAATGTTTGCTTCTAATAAATGCAGGTTCGTAGAAATAGCTGTTGTAGTCAGAAAACTGCAGAGTTTTCATTCGGTAGGAACCAATCAAAAACAAAACAAAAAATCGCTGTCAATAATACAAAGTACAGGTACCATTTGCTCAAAGAGCAGTCTGGATGCCTTTAAAGGTTTATTTACTAATTGAATTCAATTTAACACTTCTCGTAAGAGGACAGATGGTTGAATTATTTCAACTGTTGCTGTTGTATAGGCCCCAACTTAGAATAAGATGGAATAATGTGTGTATTGTTCAGGACCATGACAAAACACTAAGTATAATTGTTACTAGTTAATACTGAATTGCCTGTATCAGGAGTACATTATCTACAGTAATAGTAACACAATACAATGCTTATTACAGTAACTTAATAATTTGTTGCTTTTGTCATAGCACTGAGCTGAAAGTTAACATAAGTTCATATTGAGGAATTAACGGATGTTCTTTAACATCACTCAAGATGTTGGAGTTAAACAGCCCAATTGGTGAGGGTGAACACTGGTAGTGCAGTAATCATTTTCAGGGCCACCATTGTGAAACTATATTGTCATGGTCAGTTGTCATCGTGGCCCGTCAGGATCCCTAAGTCTGTGTTGATAGTGAATTTCATGTTTCTTTCTGTATGTGATGTGGTTGCTTTATGTGAGTGAGGTAGTTGAACAAGATTCTAAACAATCATAACTTCTACTTAGCAAAGTTCTTTTTTCAATAATAGCACATTCTACCCCATCCTAAGTGGATGATGTGGTTGTAAAATAAAGCCTTGGAGGCAGGTAATAGGGACTGCTCTAATGCCTTTTAGTTTCTACTTAAAGCAGCTGACTTGCTAAAACAAGTTGTTCACATGCAGTGTTCTCGTTCAAAGTTGTGGGTCTGGGGTTAGAATAACCCCTAGGTATTCCTGTCTGTCATAAGAGGCAACTAAAAGGTGTCTCCCACTTCTTGGCACTGTTATGGTCCCCCTTTCAGGGTTTTACCTAGGCTACATCTCTTTCAAAATTATCCGAAGTGTGGGTCATTTGAGGATGGATGCCTTACGTGGTGTGCCATAGATCTAGTGTGTGTGATTAGACCTTCTGCACCTTATATTGTCCTGGATCTGCATCTCCAATCCAGTTATCTGGGCAAGGATACCTTACGGGTACATGGTCTACTTCCATAGTCCACTACCCTCCTTTGCCCTAAGAAAATATGGGATTTCTCGGCACCCATCATCCAGCATGGTAGCTAGCTCGTTGTGGTGGAGCTGTTACGTACCCATTTGGTGACAACCCCTTTACAACACAGGGATGCACTCTTGATGCCAGAGCTCAGAACTCTCCACATATGCCAAGGAGTAGATGCTCATGTTCTTTGGGCATCAGGACTCCTGGCAACGAGCATCATGCCAGGTGGCCTTTGCTCCGACTGGGTGCCACCTGTGGGGAGAGTTCCTTATCAGAGTGGGTGGCGTCAGGGCGGATGACCTGCAATGAAGTTGACAGTCATCTTTTGCTGGGCATTTGAAGGATAATTTTGGGCAAGTGACAGTGCTGTCCAACATGGTCCAGCGAATTACTTTTCAGAACGACCTCCTGTTGCAGTTGGACGACGAGCTTCGTGCTATGTGCCAATTTGAAACGACAGGGCGTTCACTTCTTCAGGTGTGTCTATAGGAGGCCTAAAGACGACAGTAGGCTTTTTACCAGTGCCTTCATCTTGGTGTTTGAGGATGATTTGTTACCTAAAAAGGTCAATGTGGCGGTGTACCACTGTGACTTCAAACCTTATGTCTCTCTACTTCGCGGTGCTTTAAGTGCTTGAAATTCAGGTACATGTCCTTCTGGTGCATATCCAGTGCCCCCATCTAGAGACTGCGGATGTTTGCTGCCTCCTCCCACATGTCAACTGTGGAGAGTACATCCTCCTGCTCACCTGACTGCCCAGAACTCCAAAAGGAGTGGAAAGTTATGGATAAAAGGCCCTGGACAGTCCCCGCTGGCTCCTCCTCTGAAGTGGAAGGGGTCCATTGGGACTACCTTCCATGCCCCCACCCCTTGTGGTCAAGTGGACCCCAGCCAGTGGCAGAAAGCCACTGGCCACTGGTCGAAGGGCTTCATGATCTTCCACTATTAATGAAGCTACTTCTGAGAAGCCCTCCCAGCAAGCCCCTAAGGAGTGTCGAGAGGGCACAAACCAACAAAGTAGTAGTCCGCTAAGACATGGGAGCCTCCAGTCACTCCAGAGCCACCACTCCTCCATGGCTGTTTGTCCGAGGATGAGGTGAAAATTCTGGCATCCCCTGAGGACAAAGTGTCATTCTCTAGTGGAACTGTGGCGGTTTTTTCTCCCACTGGGCTGAGTTATGTCTACTTTTTAAGTGTTACACCTTCTTTTTTCATTGTCCTTCAGGAAACCTGGTTTCTGGCAAAGTGGACCCTTTGTGGCTATTGGGGGTACTACAAAAACCGGACTGCATTTGACAAGCAATCAGTTGGAGTTTGTACCTATGCCCTTACCTCTGTCTGTAGCAAACCTGTGCCTCTTCAAACACCTTTAGAAGCTGTGGCTGTCAGGGTGAGAACAACATGGGAAATTAGCATCTGTAACATCTACCTCCCTTCAGAAGGTGATGCATCGCCTGGTGTATTAACTCAATCTTTGCATCCTAAATACAGGTGCCTCTACACATTTCAGTGTGACACATGGCACATACTCCGCCATTGATCTCTGTTTGCTGTCTTGGCCTTCTGCCATCTATCCCTAGAGAGCTTGCAATGACTTGTGTGGTAATGACCACTTTCCACTCTCCCTGTCCTTACCCCAGCATACTTAATCTCGACACTGCACACTCTCCCAGATAGCCTCTTTCCAAGGCTGACAGATGCTTTCACCTCTTTACCACTGTTGATTCTCTGTTGCTTGGTAACATCAATGAGGTGAGCCTCAGCATCACTACCACCATTGTTGCTGTAGTTGAATCGGCAATCCCGTGTTCATCAGGTTGCCCCCGATAGAAGTCAGTTCTTGATGGTCTCCGGAAATCACTGTGGCCATTGCACACAGTAGGTGGGCCCTTCAATGTCATAAGTGCCACTCATCCCTGGAGAACCGCATTGCCTTCAAACGGGTCTGTGCCCAGGTCGGCCTAATCATCAGATGACAGAAGCAGGAGTGTTGGGAGTGCCACGTCTCCACCATTAGCACACAAACCTCTCCTTCCCAGGTTTGGACCAAGCTCAGACGACTTTATGGCTAACAGATGCCTCTAGGTGTATCTGGAATTACTACACATGGAACTGTATCTGCTGATCCAGGTGTAATTGTAGAGTGTCTCGCCAAGCACTATGCTCCCACATCTGCATCTCAGAGTTACCGTCCCACCTTTCGTCTCGTCAAACAGTGGGCGGAACGACAACACCATTCTTTTGCTCCGTGCCACCCTGAGTTGTACGATGCTTCCTTCAGTGAGTGGGAATGTCTGTGCACTTGCCGACTGTCCTGACACATCCCCTGGCCCAGACCGCATCCATTCCCAAATGCTTACACATCTATCAGCAGCTTACCAGCACCCTTTCCTTGCCATCTAAAACTGCATCTGGAGCAATGACAAATTCCCATCGCATGGTGAGAAATGATCATCATTCCTGTGCTAGAGCCTGAGAAGAACCCACTAGATGTTGATGATAGCTATCATCCTATCAGCCTCACAAACGTTCTGTGCAAGCTGCTGAAATGTATGGTGAGCTGGCAGTTGGGTTGGCTCCCAGGGTATTGAGCTTTTCTGGCTCAGTCCCAGGGCAGTTTTTGCAAAGGGCACTCCACCATCGACATCATGGCCCATCTGGAGTCGGCCATTCGATCGGCCTTTTCCCAGTCACTTGGCGACACCATATCCTCACTACTTTGCACGAGTAGTGTCTCCAGGACCTGCTCCCAATTTTTATACAGAACTTTTTTCCTCTGCACTTTGAGTTCATGTCTGTGCTTCCCATAGTGCATTCCATATACAAGAGAATGGGGTCCCACAGCGTTCTGTCCTGAGCGTCCCACCCTTTAATTGCCGTCAGTGGTCTCACATTAGCAGTAGGGTCCTCAGTATCTCCCCTCCTGTATGCCGAAGATTTTTGTATTTCGTTTTGTTCCTCCTATTGGTGTGGCTGAAAGCTAGCTGTAGGGAGCTATATGGAAGGCAGTCGTGGGCTCTCACTCACGGCTTTGTTTTTGGCTGTCAAGACTTGCATTGTGCACTTCTGTCTTCGTCCTGTTCACCCCATCAAGAACTTTACCTTGATGACCAGCTCCTTGATGTAGTGGAGACTTGTCTTTTTGGGACATCGTCTTAGATGTCCGCGTAACTTGGATTCCCCATCTTCATCAGCTTAAGGACAAGTGCTGGTGGCATCTTTATTATTCGATGCTTGAGCCACACGGACTGGGATGCTGATTATCCTACACTGCTGGAGCTATACAATGTCCTCATACAGTCATGTATTGACTATGGGAGGCTGGTCTATGGTTCAGCATCGCACTGTGTCTGGTGGACCTTGTCCACCAATTTGGAGTTTGGCTCGTGACAGGAAGTTTCCAAATGAGCCCAGTGAACAGCCTCCTCCTGGAATCTGGCGTGCCTCCATTATGGCTCCAGCAGAAACTATTGCTTGCAAATTATACTGACCACATTCATAGTTTGTTGCCATCCAAATTACCATCTTATTTTCCCTAACATGGCACTCCATCTCCCACAACAGCAGCCTAGAACTGGGAATCCCTTTGACATCTGTGTAAAGTTGCTTCTTTACTGAACTTGGCGCTTCCCCTTTAGCACCTTTCCTGCGAATCAATTTATGTAGACCTCCATGGTCCATACCCTGGCCACGGCTTCGGCTGGACCGATTGCAAGGCCGAAAAGGCTTGGTTCCACCTGAGGAACTCTACTGGCAATTTTTCTCTTGTTGGCTAGTTCTAGGGCTCAGAAATAGTCTGCACCGATGGATCAAATGTAGACGGTCTTGATGGTTTTGCTGAGGTTCACATTTGACATGCTGAGCAGTGCTCCTTGCCAGATAGCTGCAGTGTCTTCACTGCTGAATTGGTAGCCATCTATCACGCTCTTGCCCATATCTGCTACTTCATCTGTAGCAACTCCTTACGCAGCTTAAAATCTCTCTACCACTGCTTCCCTCGACATCCTTTGGTAATGACTATCAAGAATTTTGTTTATACCCTTGGTAACAGTGCTCATTCAGTGACCTTCATTAGGACCCCAGGACATGCCGGGATAAAAGGCAATGAACTTGCTGACTGCCTGGCCAGACAGGCAACAAGTAGACCAATTCTGGAGATTGGCCTGCTGGAGGCTGATTTGTGATCAGTCTTCTGCTGCAAAGTTTTTGCTATCTGGTAGTGCACCCTCAGTACACCAAATAAACTCCACGGTACCAAGAAGATGCAGAGTGTGTGGTGGTCGTCCATGCGAGTCACTTGCAGGGGCTCTGTTGTCTTTTGCTGGCCCCGTATCAGCAATATGTGGCTAACACATGGCCACCACCTCCGTCGTGAGGATCCACCTTGGTGTCGCTGTGGTTCCCCTATGACAGACGTCAACGTATTGTTGGACTGTCCAATTATAGCCACTCTGGGGTGGGCTTTTAACCTTCTCAGCATTCTACCCGCGATGCTGGCCGACAATGTCTCAATGGCCGATTATTTTGTTTTATTTGTGATGGTAGTTTTATCATGCAATATAAGGGTGGGCATCTAGCCTTCTTTTAAATGCCTCCACCCTCCATTCATGTTATTTCTTTGTCACTATTTCTTTGCATTTTGTTTGCCTTGATGTTCCTATTTTTGCTGTGTGTGTTCATCTTACCTTGTCTTTTAGGCTGGATATTTTAGTGTGGTGCGGAGTGGGTGGTTCATCCTTTTTTATTCTTGTGATCAGCCAGCCCAGGCCATCTCCTCAATGATTTTGATACCTTCCTCTACTTTTCCTTGTGGTTTGTTTTCTGCTCTTTGTTTGCTTCCATCATTTTCTCTTTCATTGTTTTTTCCCCTATTACTTTTACGCCCTACTACTATCATGAACTAATTTTGGGAGTTGTTTTACCTTGAGACTTGTTTGCGGGAGGAAAAAGGGACTTAAGACCCTGTAGCTTGGTCCTTTATACCCCATGTAAGTTGCTGTTTGGCCTTCAAACCTGTTGCTGTTTGCAGTTTATTTTCCTTATAAAGTGCCTTTAGTAAGAGAAATTGAAGTTGTGCAGAAATGGAAAATTTTCAGCTTACCTTAAAGGCGGAAACTGCTTGGTGCAAAATCTGGACTTTCTGATCAACATCACCCTTGCCTGTGTGGGCTTAATCAAATTTTTGGCACCATTTCATTACAGTAGGACGTGACGCTGAATTTGGTCTGTGTGCAATTTAGACATTTAGCCCACAAGAATTTTACTGTCCCGCATGCTTATACTATGGTGTAAATCTCCAGTTGCCTTGCCACTTCAGTTGCACACTGTGATGCATCTGTTATTCATACTGCAACAGAACTGTTGTCTTCAGGACATCCAGGACTTGTAATCTGTGGAGAGAATGCACCTTTTTTGTTGTGGAACAGCCGTAGCGTGAAACAATAGTGTAAGTTACTTTTGAAGCCCCACATAATGCACATGGAGTTCTGAGCTCGAATGTTGGAATAACGGCGAAGCAAGCATCAAAAAGCTTAAATTGTAGAAATTCTCCCCCTCTCCTTCCCACCTTCTCTCAGATTTATTTTTTGTTAGATACTTTTCAGTAAACCAGCATCATTTTCATTTCCTCATACATGTGACTTCAGATTTTTGCCCAACATCTGAACACTGGCATTAGCTTCCATTGCAAATGGTTTCAGGATGCATGAGTGCTGGTGCACATTTCAACCCCCACAGCAAGGACCATGCTGGTCCCGAGGACGCTGACCGCCATGTTGGTGATCTGGGCAACGTAGAGGCAGGTGGAGACGGAGTTGCCAAAGTCAACATCACTGACAAGATCATCTCACTGACTGGAGATCACAACGTCATTGGCCGCACTCTAGTGGTAAGATTAAATTGAGATTGTTGGTCCTAAAACTTTTCAAAATCATAAATAGTGCCGAGAGAAAAGTAGTAGTGTAAAGTTCTGTGTTCATAGATGATGTTAAAGTGTTATATTTTGGGAAGACAAAAATATCCAGTAAACGTGAGCTAAATGCATACCTTGAGAGGAGCAAATTTTCTTCTTTGCTAGTATGAAACACTCTTCTGCTGCAAACTCTTTGCTATTATGGATGCCCTGCAGAATACAGTAAACAAATAAGGATGCATTTCTTTATTGTCCATGGATACAGCATGCAGTAAACATGCCAGTGTAAACTGGATTCACTTATGTCTGAATGCAGCACATAAGAGTTCTAATGGAACCAGCTCATGGTGAGTGTATGAAATAATTATATGTTTTTATTTTTGCACTTACTGGTACAATGGAAGTGTGTTATTCCACACTGAAAGTGGCAGATAAAGTAAAAAAGGTTGTGGAAGAAGAGATGTTTAACAGTAGTGAATATGAAAGTGTTCATAGCTCTTTCAGGTATGGTTTCTAGAGCCCTTGTTTACTGGACATTTCTTCTTATTTTGATACATACTACAAGATTTCAAAATATGGGGTACAGTTTGTGTGTGTGTGTGTGTGTGTGTGTGTGTGTGTGTGTGTGTGTGTGTGTGTGTGTGTGTTTTCTTCTTTTTCTTTTGGAGAGATTAGGTTCTCTCCTTCCCCCCACCCCTCCCCCAGTATAAATCATGTAAGACTCCAGTGAAACTAAATGCAGCTTTGACACCTACAACTTGAAACAACAAACAAAATTGCCATTGTGCACAGAATATCTGAAATATCTAGAGGATATAGGATTACTGTTGTGCACATCCTTTAATATGACAGTTTGTGAGGGGGGGGGGGGGGGTGGTCTAGTTGCTAGGGATTCGAGCATTCTTCAACTTTATTGTAGTTTCTTGTCAGTTTCTTTGTCATGGTTGTTCATTGCAGGTTTCTGTATTGTATTTGCTCAGCTTCAATAATAATTTGATTACTGAAGAGGCTTCTAAGAAATCTGAGACCATCCAATGAGTTCTGGGTTTTCATGAGGAATTAGCCAGTTGACAGTTGCAGTATGTTTTGTGAAAAGGACTGTCAGAAATGTCTTCTGACTGTGGCCACAGGACAGTGAAATGTGCTGGCTATTTGCATATCCATATAAGAGTGATATATAGAAGACAAACAAAAACAGACTTTGTTCAGGTAAAGAGCCCGCTTCAAAGTGAAGATGAAGATGTTTCCAGTGACGACTTTTTGTGTTCTAAATGTTTTGACAGAAGAATGGTGATAGTATCTGAACAAGGTGCAGATGATGCAGATTTTGCATCAGTAGAGGAAGAATTAAATACCCTGATTCGGTCAACTACAGAGGTAGGTGTTAGTCCTGTTAAAAAACCATAATCAGTGAAGCTGAGTCACAAGCTCTATGCACCAAAAAGTGCAGAGAAATTAATAAAGCTATGGATCAATACAGTACAACAAAACTGATCACACTCTTCAAAGTAGAAATTCCATCTTCAGAAGAAAATTAACCAAAATACAGTTCCACCTCTTCAGGAATTTTTCACAAATATCTATTCAGTTGTTGAATATTGTGCATCCTACAGTGAGAAAGGTGCTGGTTTTAACTATTATTCCAGAGACATTTTCAAAGAAAAAAATTTTGAACCATGTTCCATCAGTATCAAAGTACATGGTAGACAAATTAAGAAATGTGAGGTCTGTAAAAAGTCTTTGGAAGACCAGACCCCTATTATGGTCATCCTGTAGAAGCAGCTCCGGTTCAAATAGTGGTCATTTTATGTGTAAGATAAATGGGACTTCTCACCAGAGTGCCAACAAAAAGAAACTATAACAGTAACAGGTCAGAAAGTTGTGAAAGTGAAGAGGTGCATGACTAGCAGTATTAAAGAAACTTTTGCAATTTATAAGAGCAACTATACAACTTCACATATTGGAAGATAAAAATTTTATGCACTAAGACCTAAGTGGGTAGTTCCACCCCCACCTAGAGATGTCTGCATATGTGGGTACTGCTTGAATTTTGACCTTTGTGTGGTAACTTTGAAGAACTTACTGTAGCATGTGACATAAGAAACATTAGTTGGGCATGTGAAGCAAGAGACTTGTTTGCTTCACGAATGTGGTGACTGACTTGGAAAGGGAGGCCTGTCTTTAAAGACACTTGGCATGGAAGATGTAGCAGATAACTGCAGAAATTACATAAGCAACATGGGAGGAAAATAAACTAATTAAGAAAACTGTTGCCTTTGACAGTTCCATTAATGAACTTGGTAAATGGTCAGTGAAAGCAGT